>NW_027468587.1:14307698-14367698 GCF_046254945.1 Alosa pseudoharengus | reverse complement strand
AAGAGATGTGCCAAAGAAACCTGTCTGCTGGAGCTGTGTGTGTGTGTGTGTGTGTGTGTGTGTGTGTGTGTGTGTGTGTGCGTGTGTGTGTGTAAGCTTGCCTGTGTGCGTGCGTGTGAAGGTAGGGGTGTTTCCCTGTGTTTGTGTGTGCGTGTATGTGTTTGTGAGAGACTGTGGTGGCCACCCCACGTCTAGGGAGGTGCACCACTGGATAAGGTGGTGTGTGAGGGGAGAAGGTGGCAGTAGACAGCAGTGCAGTAGAAAAATATATTCATTTATTCTCCACAAACTCCTTTTTTACAGTGTACCAGTGCATGTGTGTGTGTGCGCGCATGTGTGTGTGTGTGTGTGTGTGGAGGTGGGCGTGTGTTGGGTGTTCTGTCCCTCTGCCAACTCCGAGCAGCAGCACACTGATCCGTTTCCGTAGCAGCCGTCACCCTCGGAGCTCGTAGCTGTCATCGCGAGTGGGACTGATTTAGCAGCGAGAAGCCAGGCTGGGCCCACGGTCAGGACCAGCGCTCACACAGCCAGGTTCTGGGCTCCAGTTTGGTCCAGTGAGCAGAGAGGAAGAGGGACCCGCCTGGACTCTTGTCAAGATGATATCCTTGGAATACAAATGTGGAGTTTTTCCTCTGTGGCCATCAAAATCTGCTGCTGCTTCGGGGAACATTACCTTTTGTTTGGGTCAGGTCTCATGGACCGACTCTCTCTCGCACACGCACACGCACACGCACACGCACACGCACACGCACACGTACACGTACACGCACACACACACCTGACAGTTCCTTCTCTTTTCACCGAGCCCTTAAAATGCACTTCCTCCCTAGTCCTCCCCACTCTCACTTTAAACCTGACCTCTGTAAACTTGCTGTCATGCACACCTTCCAACACCAGGGGGCACTGTGGTGGTGTGGTGCGGTGCGGTGCGGTGCAGTGCGATGGGGTGATGACAACTCATTGGCCTTTCTGCGGCTGAAATGTTTATGGTTGTTTTCTTGGCCACGTACTTTCTCCACTTTCTCTCTGTAGTTTGGGGATGTTTTAGTACTTTGCACACTTGGCCCTGTCATAGGAAACGCTTTCTCCCTCATAGAGCATAGACAGACATCATCTCTCCGCTAGCCTCCACCCTTATATTGCTCCACAGACATCCACAGTGACAAGGCTCCATTACAGAATGTTTTCTGTTGGGTGTTGGGTTAAAGGGGTGGTTGGGTTCTGTGGTTCTAGCGAGTGGTCGTTGATATTCACAGTTTCCTCCCTGATCTCCTCCTCCCACCTGGTATGAGGCCTCTGCTACGGTTGTGTGGCTGGGAGGTGGGGTTGCTGTTGCAGAGGCAGGTTGGTTCAGTGAGGGATGTGCAAGCAATACACTAGAAATGGAGCAGCACATGGGGTCTGGTCTTGTCACCAAGGATGGATTACTGCACGGGCCTACCGGGCCCAGGCCCAGGGGCCCAAGGGGTCAGGGGGCCCTGAAGCCCAAGCCTTTGCATGGAATCATTGCCTCAATATCAACAAATCAGGATGTAGGCTATGAATCTGATTTAATTTAGTATTGGCCATCCCCAAAATGCACCAGAATACAGGAAATCACATCAAACAAATAAAAAAAATCCCCCCCCCCCACACTTATACGACAATATGTGGGGGGCCCTTAATACATCTGGGCCCAGGGGCCCGAAAGTTCATAATCCACCCATGCTTGTCACCCCATAGGAAATCTGGGTACTTCTCAAGCAATACACAAACAATTGAGCAATACCCACCAGTATGTTGTTGATAGTGTCTGGTATGTTGCCTCATGGGAAATCTGTGTGTTTCGTTTAGTCTTAATATACAGTAAGATTACAATCTTCGATTTAATTATTACAATATTTGATTTAATATTGAGTAATTCATCAGACCCTTGTGTCCAGAGTGAGGCATATTATTGCACAGATTTCTATCAGTGTACTCAGTTCTATGGGGAAGGAGTCTGTTCCACATGTGAGGCACGCAGGGGGAGTCTCTAACCAGACAGTAACAGAATGAGAGAGAGAGAGAGAGAGAATAGAGAAGATGGAAAGAGAAAAGGAGGATAAGAAATTTGAATGAATGAGGAGAAGTATAGAATAGAGTAAGAGCAAGATGAATGAAAAATGCAGTGAAAGAGAGACCAGAAGAAAGAGTAGTAGTGGGGCGGTCAAGAAAGAATTCCATGAATGAGAAAGAGAAACACACACACAGACATACTGTACACACCTGCACACTTTCAGACACGCATACAGACACACACACACAGGAATACACACATGCACACAGAGACAATCAATTATATGTACACACACACAGACTTTGTTTGTATGCGTGAGAGTGTGCATGAGAGTGTGTGTGTGTGTGTGTGCATGCGTGAGTGTGTGTGTGTGTGTGTGTGTGTGTGTGTGTGTGTGTGTGTGTGTGTGTGTGTGTATGGAGCAGGTTAAAGGTGCTGCTGGCTCTCCTTGTTTTGCCTGTGCTTCATTTCCTCTCCTGGCAGGAGTGTGAGCTGGTGTGACCCCTGTGCTTTTATCAAGCTCTCACTTCTCTTACCACCAGCATCCCCACTACAGGGGCCCACACATACACACCTATGCTTATATACACACACACACACACACACACACACATGCACGCATGCACACACACACGCACACACACACATACCTCCACTCACTCACTCACACACACACACACACTCTGACACATCAGTCTGATTCCACAACCATATAATCGAACATGCTAATCTGCTAAATACATTTCTACGCACACACACACACACACATTCTTTTACACACCTGCAGGCCTGAAGATTGACGACAATGTTCCAAAAATGTACTCATAAAAGCCTTGTATTATTCATTATTCAATTTCAATTTAATATAACTTATAAAGCGCCAAAACATAGCACATGTCTTATGGCGCTTTACAGAGTGTTAAGTGTTCCTGTCTGTGTGCGTGTGCTGTGCTCTCTGTGTGTTGTGTAACCCACCATCTAGAGAACATTGCTTAGAACATTGCATCTATAGAACATTGCCAGGTTTTTCTGCTCTGATGTAAATGACATACAACATCAGCTCAACACGTTTGCTCACACTGATTCAGTGTTTGCATGGGAACCAGAGCGTGGAGGTCTGTCATAAAATGCTCTGATTGTAAACCTGATCTAATTCTAGTAACAGCGCTGAAAATTGAACTCCCATTTTATTATTTAGTAATTGGAGCTGTTTGGAACTGATTAATGCTTAAGGCTAATGGCATGTTCTTGGTTAAATCCCTTAACCAGTCCTGGGTAATAGATCTGTAATGTGAACGATTACTTCTGTGGGGGATCCGACTCCATTACTTTGTCCTAGCTTATTTATTTTAAGTTTCTTCAAGCCTCGGGGGTCCCCTTTAGTTAGTGATGGGAATTAGACTTCATTTCACTCCAGCTCAGTACAGACTTTATTTGTTTTCCCATGGGCAAGATGAACGGCATAAGAACAGCACTGACACACAGAAACCAAACATAAGTGAAATGATTACATGACTACAATATACTGTAGGTAGGTAGTATGTATTGAGAGTGTACCCACAGTTTTCTTGATAGGGATTCACATGTTAATGGTTGAAAGAATCCAGGACCTTTTTAATATGCACCCAGTATGCACTGGGAAGCAGGATGTGAAAACTGGTGTGATGAGATTACTTTTCTCAAAGATAATACATACATAACATTAAACATAAGCTGTTCCTACAAGCAAGCCTGGAAGCCAGCCCGAATTTAAAGGGGATGGGGATGGGTTTTAGATATGTTAAGTATGACCATAAGTTAGAGTCATGGACGAGGGGTGAACCTATCCAGACCTGAAGCATTCTGAACTTAGCCAGTTTTTACCGATTCTTTCATAGCAACAGGGCATCTCTCATACTGCTCATATGCCATTTTGAATTTAAGACTCGATAAGTCTATCGACGAACACGAATCTCATGTTGTTGACAGGAGGACTGTGTGTGATCATTCAAAAAGGAGGGTGTGTCGTCAATAGACTTATCGAGTCTTAAATTCAAAATGGCGTCGCCCAGAAAACAAGTGGAAAAGTTACTGCAGGTTGTGTCTATAAACTGCTTTCTAAATAAACTTTCAGCACACATACAATGTTGCCAATGTCTTGTTTTAAATGTTAAGAATTAATTACACGGTCGACGAAGTGTGGAGCTCTTGTTAGCCATGTAGATGGGTTAAAAAAGTGATATGTTTGCAGTGTGAGAGATGCCCTGTTGCTAGTGCTATGGAAGGATCAGTAACAATTGTCTAAGTTCGGAATGCTTCGGGTCTGGATAGGGTCACCCCTCATCCATAACTCTAGCTTATGGTCATACTTAACATATCTAAAACCCATTTAACACCGGATTTCTCCTTTAACCCGCCCACAAAAGGTCTGGGCTGTTTCCCAAAGTCGAGCATGCTTCCTTGATAGAATGCTTCTTTGCGAGTCTTCTATGAAGATAAGGTTAGAGGCCTCCCTAGCGTTCTCGGATTCTACTTTGGAACAGCAACCTTGGTCTATTGAGAAGCCTCTATGACCAAACCAGGTGTTTGGGCCAATGAAATCGTTTGGGCGGGCTTTAATGATGGACAGATGGGCAACAGTGCCTAGTCATTCACGTCACCTGAGTGTGCTTCAGTTGATTTTGTTTACAATAAAAAGGCTGCCACTAGAGAAGCTAAATGTTTAGATTTTGCTGTTTTGATTGGTTAGGCCTATCCAATTGTGTGCAGAGGCATTTTTCCCCTGTATCATTTGAAATACGCCCTATAATCACATCCCAATGGTACAGCATCAGACTCAAATTCTGAATAGAATTGAGTCTGGCAATGTCAGGCTACTTACAAGCCCATCTGCCTGGAATAAACACATTTAAAGTATCAATAATAAACAGATTTACTGCATTTCTAGTGCACACCATAAGTGCAGCAAAACATTAAATCACAGCTAATCCAGTTTTACAAAGCTATAAATAAAATCTCAACAACATTAGACCTACTTTACTCTGTCAGTACAGCTGATACTGACGCCCCCTGGTTATTCTAGGACTGATCTGGGACCTGTGCCCCCTCTGCTATCCTGCTGCTGTATTTACTAAAGATGTGGATCTATCCTCTTCTTCATGCCACCATTTAGTGAGGGGTTCATTGAGACTTGCAGTGTCAATGGCCAGTAACGTGAGTTTCCTAAACAGTCTCACTGAACTGGTAGATTCACCCTCCGAGCCTGTAGACTACTGTGCTTCATGCTCGGTGCAGTCCAGGACACAGGGAGAGTGGGAATAGCAGCGAAATGGCGCCCTCTTCAGGGTAGCAGAGGGGGCACAGGTCCCAGATTAGTCCTAGAATACCCAAGGGGTGTCAGTATCACTGAAAGCTGCTTTACCCATAGGGGAACTATTCATGTTGTTCTGTAGCTTGTTCTAGCTTATTTTATTGGTGGTAATACATCATACCCCACAGCAGTCTTTAGGCATCGTTAGATGTCAAAATTTCCAAGCAGACACCTTCACACAGTGCAAAGTCAGTGGAGAGCGATCAATTATGATAGCAGTGTATTAATACACATATCATTGCCCCTTTTCATATAAATTAACATAAAGAAATGATATCACCTACCTTGCCTGTTGAATGGTGTTATGCCACATTGGTATGTGCACTCATATGTGCAATCCAGGTGTTGTTGATACCAAGTGTATATTCAAACATGTTGCACATAGAAAAACATACACTCTGACTCACATGTATACATGCACATACACTCTTACTCACATGTATACAATACACACATAACATACACATTTAGGCACAGTTTATTGTACAGACATATTTACACACACACACACACACACACACACACACACACACACACACACACACACACACACATACTCTCTCTCTCTCTCTCACTCTCCAAGAAGGGGTACATTAATCATTCTGCTTCTTTACCATTATCTTAATGGATCCCCCATTGCTTCATTTAAAAAATAAATAAATAAAAGACCAAACAGGAACAGACATTGTACTCCATTAAGCGCAGAGTCTGTCCCATCAGAGCTATTCCCCTACAGCCACTGTTTTAATTGACTTTAATTTCAATACCATTTAAGAGAGACAGCTATACACACACACACACACACACACACACACATTTACATATTGAATCACATACATTCTAAATGCAGATGTGTTCAATTTACCTTTTAAAAAGCTTTCACTCATCTACATAAAGCAGATAGAAAATGACTACATGGGTAGAGAATGCATTCCCATAGGTCTTATTTCTTTTGAATGTTTTTATTATGCTTACATAACATTGGACAAAAACAGTGATCAAATTATGTTATGAGGGGCTTCATCAAACAGGTTTTGCCTGAACGATGTAACCAGAAACCACATTCAAACAGTGTGCTGCTCCGAGAGCCTATGACAGCCAAAGAAAACTGGCCTCTCTTCCAGACTATTCTCTCTATCACTTCTTTCTTTCTTCTTTCACCGTTAATCTTATGAATGCTTTCCACCTGTAGCCTTGCCATCTGTGTATCATGTTGGAGTCTTACCCTGTCATTCCTCTCTCTCTCTCTCTCTGATTGGCAGGTTTGGCATGGACTGCCTGATCCAGTTTGAGGACTTTGCCAATACCAACGCCTTCCGCCTGCTGAGCAAATACCGCAACAAATACTGCACTTTCAACGATGACATCCAAGGTACCACGCTCAGACCAGTATACACACAGGCACAGACACACTGCATACACAGACATATCTGCCTCCCCACATATCTGTGTGTACATGGACACACAGTTTGACTTGCATTGTCATACAGGCGCACACACACACACACACACACACACACACACACACACCTCTTCCTCCACAGACACACACATACACACACACACACACACACACACACACACACACACACACACACACACACCTCTTCCTCCACAGACACACACATGCACACACACACACCTCTTTCTCCACAGACACACACACACACACACACACACACACCCCTTCCTCGTCAGACACATGTGTTCTGGACTCAGAACATAGCATAGGCCTAGCTCTGCTGCTGATTTAGATAAATGAGAGCCCGACCGGCCAGCTTGCTCGTTCCACACGTCTGCCACCAGCTCCTCGTCTGAGACGAATGAAAACAACATTCCAAGAGGATTTAGTTGTAATTACAGTAGCCCTCAAATTGAAAGGGTCTTAATTTTAACCACATTTATTTCTCCTCTCTTTCTCTCACTCACTCACTGTCTTTTAAAAACTTGCCATCAGCAGGCAAACCCATGCCAACATGCTGCAATCAGCTCTTTTTTCAAACACCTACAAGGAAATGGTGTATTTCCATCATGAGGTGAAACCCCGGTATCTGGGGGCAAACCTCAGACTTCAGACAGTTCTGTTTCCAAAGCTAGACTGCGGCCCAGACCACAATAAAACAATAAAACCAGGGATATTCAAAAACAGCTTGGTAGTGACAGTTTAGATTGGCTAGTAGCAGACATTACTTGTATTTGTAAAGAAAAATCACCCTCAGATATATCAAAAAGGACATTGTTTTATGACATGTTTTAGTTATAGATTTATTTATTTATTTATTTTCTTACATCCTCTAGGGCAACCGTTGCTAAGCACTGATCACTAGTTTCTAGCATCGATTTTCTCTGTTTGCAAATGTCCCTGATATTTACAACATAATGGAAACCTAAGACCGAGGTTATTTACCGAGGGAAAGTCTCTGGCCTCAAGGCCATGAGATCATCACAATACAGCAACACAATGCAGTGAGATACATGTGCATTTTGTGAATGTGTATTCTTGATTCAGTGTGTGCTCTGTATAGTATGAGTGTATTTCTCCAGATATGGTGTAGGATCTGTGTGTACAGATGTCCTTAGTCACAGAGCCTTATTGGTGGGCACTGAGAGCATAATACATATTATGTGTGTTATTCTTTTGTCCCCCCTAGGCACAGCTGCGGTGGCAGTGGCCGGGCTCCTCGCTGCCCTCCGCATCACTAAGAGCAAAATGACAGACCATACCATTGTCTTCCAGGGAGCGGGGGAGGTAAGTCTGTTGACCTCAATTAATCTAAAAATTTTAAAAATGTAAATATGATATACAGAATATAATATGCTGTATGTATTATATGGATATTTTGTAATGTATATAACACTACATACGGTAGCCCAGTGTTGCATCATTCAATTGGCTAGCTCCTACTTGTAACACATCTAGTTTATTGACTGTAATTGCTGGTGAACTAACCACCAACCATTGTTCCCATTTTCCTTGTGCCATCAGAGCTGTTTTATAGAGGCCAGAATGGGCATCTTAATCTGCCTTAAACGCCAGGTCATCATTAAACATGGCAATTATGCCGAAATTAGCAAATAATTGTTTGTACCAGAGTAGGGCCCGAACATTGACCACACCGCTAGACGAAGCCAGTCAAATGGTGGATGACCATGTAGAGAGGCACGGATGGATGAAGATTTAAGCAACTCAATATTGTTTATTTTTACCGTAAAATAACGGTGTGATATGCATTTTGACGATACTCTGACTTATATTAGGGAGAATGTTGACAATTGACAACTAGTAGTTAATTTCAGTTCTCACACTGTCTTACTTTGTATGACTTTTGCACCTTCTTTGTTCTCTGCAAATCAGAAATTAACTGAACAAAATAGGTCATAACTTTCTGCAGCAACGGCAGATGTTTCTTGTTTCCGTTTTAGTAATAAACCAAATCTGCACACCAGGTTTATATTAATTTATATTAATAATTATTTGCAATGCGGTCAGAGGGCTTTTTAGGTCAGTATCTGTTAAGGTTGACAGAAGTTCAAGTCAACAATGATTCAGGTCGACAGCCGTTCAGGTCAAAGGGTATCTACTGTTGAGAAGATGTGCAGAGCAACTTGTGACCCGTGTGATTATAAAGCAAACAATAGAGGGTAAAAACATAGCCCCACCCTCAGCACCATCCGCTGTTTCCCTTCATCTCTTTTCCTGCTTGTTTCCCAGGCTGCCATGGGCATAGCTGACCTGATCGCCATGGCGATGGCGAAGGAAGGACTTCCACTGGACGAGTGCCTGAGAAAGATTTGGATGGTCGACTCCAAGGGCCTCATCGTCAAGGTAACCCTCTCCTCGAGATCTCCCGTGGGCTGTTCCGCCGTGCACTGAGGAAGTCACATAGCTGTGGCAGAGGTTGTTCTCCACGCTTGACCACCTGTGATAATTGGCCCTGTCGAGTGCAGAAAACACACTAGATGAAACAGGCACAGCATGTCATGGTACCAGTGAAGACATTAGAGCTGTTCATTAGTCAGGCTTATGGGGAAGCTTGGTTAGTTGTCTGTTAAACCTCCACTACAGATTATATGGGTGGGTCTATTGTATTGAGTGTATAGATGTGGTCGTTAGTATTCCAAACAACTCTGTGGGTACAGTTTCCTATGTGCAGCAGAACCCCAGACAACTGTAGCTGTTCCTGGAAGGAAGCGTTCTTCCTCTGTGTTTTGGAGAACCCACCATCCAACCACACCTTTGATCTCTAGCGCCCTCCAGCCACTGGCCACTGCTTCATCAGCGTCCTTTCTTGGGAAGGCTTTTCAGGGTAATGTGCCTAGAGAGGAGTGAGAGAGACACACAGGTTTTGCAATAGTTAAACCTGAAATGTGTCAAAACCTGTCATTAAAATTACAGGAATTTTCGTTAAAAACAAAAATATGAAATTAAGATCTAAACCCTTAAACTAAATAGATTATTTTAAAAATAATTCAATATCTTTTGGTTTGATTGAGGATTCGGGATATGCATCTTCCTTACAAAAACGGTATGTGATAGTTCTGGCTGCAGGAAGGAAACCTTGTGAAGAGGAAAATGGTCTTTGCACATAGTGGTCTCATCCAGGGTGGTCAGCTTTCAAGGCTGGCTTTGCGTGAGATTGACAAAGACTAACCAAAACAGGAGTGGTTTTGGAGTGAGGTGCATTGTGTCAATGGATTTCTTTTTCTCAATAGCATGAGGCAGAACATAAAAGTGTGAGATTTGCCTTTCAGAGGTGGCATCTGACAGACATATAAGCCAGAGAGTGCAGCACTTCACTTGATGATGTGCATCGTTATGTGCGTTAGACTGCTTAACCTTGCCCTTTAGCCAGGCTGACTTTTTACCGTGTTTTTCCACTCTCCTTCCCTCTCTCTCTCTCTCTTTCTCTCTCTCTCTCTCTCTCTCAGGGCCGCGACCACCTGACCCATGAGAAGGAGCGGTTTGCCCATGAGCATCCTCAGATGAAGCACCTGGAGGATGTGGTGAAGCAGCTCAAGCCCACAGCTATTATAGGTACTCTCCATACAGCTCCAACTTAATAGGACAACAGCTTGTACCAAATGCCTCTGTGTCCTTAGAAACAAACATCTCTAGGTGTCATTTACACCACTTTCAACCATGTCAGCCAACATACACTCTGTTGATTGTAGAGCATACTTCTACTATGTGACCTCTCTTTGATGTGTGGAGAATTGCTCTGGGGGTCTCCTTTATGAGAGAGAGAGAGAGAGAGAGAGAGAGATATACTCTATTGATCCCGTGAGGGAAATTTGGTCTCTGCATTTATCCCAATCCGTGAAACACACTTAGCACACAGTGAACACACAGTGAAGTGAAGCACACACCAATCCCGATGAAGTGAGCTGCCTGCTACAGCGGCGCTCGGGGAGCAGTGAGGAGTTAGGTGCCTTGCTCAAGGGCGCTTCAGCCGTGGATGTGGGCATGGGATGTGAGCAGTGCTCAACCACTTCCCCTGCCCACATTTTTCCTACTGGTCGGGGATCGAACCGGCAACCCTTCAGTTACAAGCCCGAAGCCCTAACCAGTAGGCCACAGCTGCCCCACAACTGTGCACACAGCTGTGTGTGTGTGTGTATTTGTAATTGTGAATTGACTTGCTGTGTTGCAGGTGTGGCAGCCATTGCTGGTGCTTTCACAGAGCAGATAATCAGGGACATGGCGTCTTTTAACGAGCAACCAATCATATTTGCTCTCAGCAACCCCACCAGTAAAGCAGAGTGCACTGCTGAGCAGTGTTACACCATCACAGAGGTGTGTGTGTAGGTGTGTGTGTGTCTGTGACTGTGTTTATTTGCGTTCATCAACTGTTTCTCAACATCATTTCCCTCCATTTTCCTCGCGTCCCCTTCAGGGCCGAGGCATCTTGTGTGTGGTCATGCATGTGTGTAGGTGTGTGTGTGTGTGTGTGTCTGTGACTGTGTTTATATGCGTTCCTCCATTTTCCTCGCGTCCCCTCAGGGCCGAGGCATCTTGTGTGTGGTCATGCATATGTGTAAGTGTGTGTGTGTGTCTGTGACTGTGTTTATTTGCGTTCATCAAATGTTTCTCAACATCATTTCCCTCCATTTTCCTCGCGTCCCCTTCAGGGCCGAGGCATCTTCGCCAGCGGAAGCCCGTTTGACCCCGTGACCCTTCCCGACGGCCGCAAGTTCTACCCCGGCCAGGGCAACAACTCCTACGTGTTTCCTGGCGTGGCTTTGGGAGTCACAGCCTGTGCCGTCCGAAACATCACGGACGACATCTTCCTCACCACTGCCGAGGTAACGTGCTCTCCATCCCAATCCATTTCTACACACACGTCACTTAGTGAAAGCTAGTGTATTCCGGAGTATTTTGGACAAAGTAAATGTGGTTGGTGGAGATGTTCAAATATCTCTGTTAGAAAGGGCTTCAGGAGCAATGCCTGGCCACAGTTGTTAGTTGATGGCTTGGCTTTTCAAATGTTAATAGTAGTCAGTAGTCCAGAAAGGTGAACCCGGAAATGTTCAGTACACCAAAGTTTTATGATGGAAATATATAGTATGGGTTCCCAGCATGCAGAAACTGCCGGATGCTAATTTGCATATGTTGGGCAATTTGTGTAATTGAGCTAATTAGCATAAATTAGCATAATAGCCTATATTGATCATATTATAAGAGCTGCTTGGCCAAAATGGACAATGTTAGTATGTTTTTAGGGGTTACTGGAGATGCTGAGTCTAGGGATGTAACGATTACCGGTATAATGATAAACCGTGATAAAAATGTTGACGATAACAATTACCGTTTTCTTTTGAAATATCATAATTATCACGGTTGATTATCACGGTGTTGAAACCGTGTGTTTAATCCTTCCCAGCTTCATCCGAGCCTGCTTTTGACATACAGTAGGCCTGGTACAATGAAGCAAAATTGGTACCCTACTGATTCTGTTGTCTAATTGATGTTTTTAACTGCGAATTGGATTAGGCTACAACTGATTTTAAAAGGCGGAACACAAGTTTTCACCGCAAAACTTGCACTGTATCATTTGCACTCTGCGTCTTTTTATGTTCGCGTGCACATTAAATCCATTCCACTCACGTTATCAGAAGAACACAGTAGCCTAAAGTTTTATTTCGAACACTTACTTTGGTCTCACTCAGGGTAGGAATTTCACGGCGGCCACGTTTTTGCCCCTTGCGTTGGCCGTGATGTCCCTTTGAAAATCAGAGGTTTACAGGCCACGGTGCCCTTGGTGCCCTTCTTTCAATATTCTGCTTTGCATCCTACTATAGCAAATTTTATTTAGCCTATGGCCTGTCAAAATAATCTTAGCATTCACAGCGCAAATTAATTTATTTTACGCAGTGGAGAAAGTGACAGCGCAAGAAAGAAAGTGCGTCTAAATTCACCTATTCTTCTCAGTTGAACTACTCGCGAAGTAGCCTACTCATCACACAGACATTACAAGTATCACATGAAAGAGCTTTTTCTCAGCTTTTAAACGATGTTAGCCGCGAATTGCTGTGGTGAACGGTTCGCGAGAAACGTAAATAATATAATTAAATTTAATCATAAATTCTACTGAATGTTTTAGTCCATCTCCCTACCCATTCCTCTCGGTGCAATACTTCACGAACCTTTCGTTTAACACACGACAAACCATATATCACAATAAACAGCAGACCTTACCGAACATAAAGGTGTAAAGCAGTCCCCTGTACAGTTAGCCGTTCTAGAGTAATCTACTTTTGAATTGGCAGTAGGCCTACATTTCGACATGCATGGATGTCTCCAAATTTGGGCTTTAAGTTTTACAATGTGTTTAAATTGTTCCACATGATTTCATAAGGGGCCAAATACAAAATAAATGTTACAAATATCGCCTATATATCGGTAAATCAGAGGACAGCTGACTAAGAGTTTGTGAAAGTAGATCGATCACAAAATGCTAAGCATGCATCTGGGCTATTTGAGTTTCTTAAAGCTGAACTGTGCTTAAATTGTTCAATACATGATTTCATAACAGGCCAAATATAAAATAAATGTTAAATATAGCCTAGATATCTGTAAATATTAGATGTTCAGATGATTTGCAGTTCTATATAATATGTCATGTTTCATGTTTTTGTAATGTTTCATACAGTGATGCAGGTCTACTGCAGTGAATAGGCTATACAACTTTGATATTTTTTATAGCCTATGTGGCCTTTGTGCCCTCCACCAAATATGCCCAACTGAAGGCCAAGTGGCCTTGCCCCCAGAATGGTGAAATTCCAAGCCTGGTCTCACTCATTGGATCCAAATAACAGTAATAGCAACCTCCAAGTCATGGTAGGGTAAGTTAAGCGATAAGCACATAGCCAATTAAACATGAAAAACTGAACGGGACACTTTTTGAAACTATTTCAGCTTGTGTAGGCCTATCAGTGCTTTCTGAACATATTGAACACACTTTTAAAAATACCGTGATAATACCGAAAACCGTGATAATTTTGGTCACTATAACCGTGAGGTTAAATTTTCATACCGTTACATCCCTAGCTGAGTCCATATCTGACATTTTCAAGATTTAAAATCACTATTTAAACTTGGTTTGGTCACGTTTTTACTCTCATTAAGCTGATTTTGCTGAGTTTTTGGGGGCGATTTAGACGGATTTTTGGAGAATAAAAATGTTCAGTGTTTAGGAATAATTTGGATCCTCAAGTTATTTCTGAATTCCACAATCATTTTGGAAATAGCTATTCACTGGCCCTCTGCTGTGACTCACAATTGAGTAACAAAGGGAAGAACTAGCCTCTACTACTCCTCCCTGTCCTCATCCGTTGTCCTGTCGCCATCTTCTTCAGTCTTCTTCAGTCTTACTTCCCTGTCCTTCTGCTGTTTTTGCTGTGTAAATATATTGCCACATGTAACATCACTGCCTTTGCAGAAACAATAATTAGTACAGGCCAGGCCTGCAGCTGCACTTTCCAGATACATGTATACACAGTTTTAACCCAGCTTTGCAGTTACAGCTGATAACATATAACAAATCAGGAGGAGCAACAGGACTTAAATTAAGGGTGGGCAAGTTCCTCTCCTTTCTTCATACCTGTCTTCTAACTCCCTCCAAACGCGGTTATATCCACAGCCGGTGGATCAAGACGGTCTGCTGCTTTCCAAAGCAGCACCTGTAGATGGGAACGTTTTCCATGGAGGAGCAAGTTGTGTTCTGTAGGAGACAGTGTCTTCAGTGCTGGAGGAGCCGGGAGTGGGAGACCTCACCGCCAGGGATGAATTACTGCACAGGCCTACCGGGACCGGCCCAGGGGCCCAAGGGGTCAGGGGACCCTGAAGCCCAAGCCTTTGCATGAAATCATTGCCTCAATATCAACAAATCAGGATGTAGGGTATGAATCTGATTGAATTTAGTACTGGCCATCCCCAAAATGCACCAGAATACAGGAAATCACATCAAACAAATTGAAACATTTCTGAGGAAGGACCTCCAAACCCCCCTTCCACATATGCAACAATTAATGGGGGGCCCTTAATACATCTGGGCCCAGGGGCCCAAAAGTTCATAATCCGTCCATGCTCACCGCTAGGTGGAGGCCCAAGCAAAAGGATCCGAAGAGAACCCTTGTAAGGGGTACTAAAAAGTAGGGATGCACGATATATTGGCGGCCGATATATTATTAGCCGATAAGTGAAAAAATGAAAATATTATTATCGGTCCGATAACAGAATTCTGGCCGATAATTTGCGCCGATATTTTTTAAAGTCCTAATTTAGGCCTACGTAAGGTCCGTCTGGCTACACTGAGCTAGCCTACTTGAGCTTGGTTGTCTATACTTTTTCCTCAATATAATGTCAGCGGTGTGAATGTATTTCACCACTCTAACAAAATCTGTGGATATGCGTTCATTTGGGAATCTGTGCATCTCAAAATCCTCTCGTGAATGATCCGCCATTTAACCTTAACAGAGCGGAGCTCAGCCCTATCTAGAGCCGTCTTGTGCTGGTGTGTTTGCACTTTACCGCGCTGGTCGGGGAAACAAATAAACAAACTCGTTAGTGGGACGAGTACATAAGTAGGCCTAGTTCTAAGTTGTGTTTTAGTATTATATTTGCATTACTTAAGCTTGGGTTTTGTATTATTACCTAGAAATATGCTAACCATTCGTGCTTCAGTTCCAGACAGGTCATCATAATAAGTTATTAAAACTTTCGGGGCTAACGCTTTTCATTTCTGCTGCAGCAGGTTGTGCGCAACAGAGTAGACGGACATAAGATACAGTCTGAGGAGTTGCAGCTTTATTCAGTTACCCGCAGTTGAAACTAAACCTAAGTTTCCCTCACAAACTCTGATTTGGTCGCTATACTGTAGCTTATTTCAAGCTGAGCCGTTTATGAGCGTTTAGTCCTAAATGAAAACGATTCAAACTCCACTGCCACTCACTCGCAATTCACTGACGTCAGGTTCACTTAAAGGAGCCACACATACTGTAGGGCTAGGCTACTGTTATGTTGTTGACTGCCGTACTATTGAGGACTATTATGAGTTCTGTCCATCATTTGGTGGTAGGTAAAATTACTGCAATAAAATTATGCTTATTAAATGCTTTCCCCAAATTACTTTTCACAACTTTTTTTCAAGAGTAATATTATTGGTTATCGTATCGGTATCGGCCACAACAAACCAATAAATATCGGTTATCGTTATCGGCCCTAAAATTCCATATCGGTGCATTTCTACTAAAAAGCTTACAGAGGCCTTCAGTAGAAGCCGCAGGAGGAGACCAGCCATCGCCTGGGCCTAGCTACGGGAGAAATGCTTGCCTGATGAGGGTTTTGATGCAGTGGCCACGGCGGAGAAGGACTTCACGCGACTGGGAGAGCGGTCTGAGGAAGCAGCCGTGGAAAATAAGGTAGTGACGCTGGCCTGGACGCTGACTTCACCGAGAGAAGACCTTGAGCCCCTGCCCCTGCCGGACAGCTTTAGGCTGGAGTTGGCGGTGGCCCTGGCTGCGGAGCAGAGCAGAGGTGGAGCGGCAAGGAGGTGGTGCCTTGAGGATGGACGGTTGGCGGAGCCTGTTCGAGTCGGCCTGTTCGCCGGTGCTCTTTAGAAAAATAAGGGGGAAAAAAGTTTGTTGTGTGAAATCCGATGGCACGAGCCAGAGAGAAGGTCTAGGCCTTCTAGGCCGATCGTGGCGGTGTGGAGTGGCCGAAACAGCGGAGGACAGCTCTGCGACAAGGCAGCAGAGGAGGGACGCCAACGTCGGTAGCTGTAGCCTGATTGCGCAGCGTGGTCCGGCTGCGATGGAACTGGAGTCTGCTGCCCCGACTGGCGAGACGACGGAGTGGAGCATCGGAGGTGCAGTGCCAGTTACGGTGCTCAGCGCCGGGGAGTCTGTGGCAGTGGAGGCCCCGCCAGGTGTTGGAGGAACGTTGCGGTGGTGCACACTGCGAAAGTGCACCTGAGGGCGTTCTCTGAAGGGAGCTGGGGACGAGAGGCGACAGACCAGATGACTGCTAGCACGCCCCGCATTGGGCCGCTGGTGGTTGTGGTTCCCCAGGGTGAGTAGGGCTCTTGCGGTGTGTGCACCCCACCTGCTGTGTGGCAGTGGACTGAATGTGGGAACGCCCGCGCCGAGGATGGCAATGGCTTGTTGGGGGAGCTGTGCAACGCCAGCGTGCTGGACTGTGCTTGAGATTCCCACGATGTTTCGCGCTGGGGATTCTGGGAGAACTGAATGATCATTTCAATACCAATGTTTCCCAAAAAGGCTTGTCCCAAGGAGAACAGTATTACCTTAAACACACATGAGGAAACTGAACAGTCCAATCAGTAGACTAGGATAAGCTAGACAACTATGCTACTTTGTTTACAATATTTCCAGGCTTCAACCAGACAGCTGAATGTGGTAGAGTTGTAATAGAAATAGTAGGCCTAAGCTATAGGCTAATCTGCATAAAGTGTGCTGTCATGAATATCAGACATTCAGTATTCTCTCTTTTTATATCAGGATATAAAATAATACAGATATATTACATTGTAATCCTCTGGTACTCTAAGGTAGGCTACTGAAATGTCTAGCCCCCCCCCCCTCCAAAAAAAGAAAAATCGAGGTTTGTATCAAATCGTGGGTCAAAAATCGTGATACGAATCGAATTGTTAGGTTGGTGTATCGTTACAGCCCTACTGTGTATCGATACAGCCCTATCCTCCAAAAATCTGTCTAAATTGTACCAAAAAACTCAAAATCAGCTTAATGAGAGTAAAATGTGACCAAACCAAGTTTAAATAGTGATTTTGAATCTTGAAAATGTCAGATATGGACTCAGCATCTCCAGTAACCCCTAAAAACATACTAACATTGTCCATTTTGGCCAAGCAGCTCTTATAATATGATCAATATAGGCTATTATGCTAATTTATGCTAATTAGCTCAATTACACAAATTGCCCAACATATGCAAATTAGCATCCGACAGTTTCTGCATGCTGGGAACCCATACTATATATTTCCATCATAAAACTTTGGTATACTCAACATTTACGGGTCCACAATGGGGCTCTATGGGCTGTCCACCGGACTACAGTGCTGGATGGGCCTTGAAAAACCACTGAAGACCCTTAACCATCTCTGCTCTGCACTAATGGCTTGGATGCACGTCAGATGATGACATTAGCCATTTAGATGCTGGCCTGACCACATGCACCAGCTGGGTCACCAGGGACAGAGATATTGATCTGTTTCTATGATAAAAAAGCAGCATGTATATGCATTATACATACACTCCCCTCCCATAAACATACACACTGACAAAAACAATACACAAGCACAAGCACACACACACACACACACACACACAGACAGACAGACAGACGTAAGTGTATGTGTACAGGGTCTTCTCAGTTTGACCTGTTCAGTATTATCACATGCACTTCTCACCCCCTAATCACGCTGTGTTTAAACAAACCTATAGCCTCAGTTTGAGCAAACATATGACGCACACACACAGACACACGCTCACTCTGATGGATGGACACACTGTACCACACAACGCAAACAGTTCATGACACCATTCATGACCAGCCCCGCTCTCTCTCATAAACACCTGGGTCATCCTATAATTGAAAAACACCATGTAATTTCCACTGTGTGGCACAGAGGGTTTTAAATACATGTTAAGGTAAACAGTATCACATTCTTTAATAACAATCTATTTATATTTCCCTGATGACAGTGACTCAGCATATCTCATCTAAATGCATACTGTACTGGGGGTTAACGGTGAATGTCTCCGACTTTACTGAAGCTTGATTGTCTTTCCGTTGCTTGTTAGACTCTTCGATGAAAAAGCAGCCACCAACTGAGTTAATGCAAGTCGAAATGCCACAGTCTCACTAAGTGTAATCTGTAAGATGATCTGAATGTCAAGTAACTGATATACGCTTGGATAAATATTCATGTGCTGGTGGGGAGTCACAGGAGAGGTGGGCGGTGGTAGATGGTGTATGTTGGATAATCTCTGTTGATCTGAGAGGAATAATAAGTGACTGCATCTCTCTTCTGCAGGGGAGATCATGCTGTCATGTGGGACTACATGTAGTTGTGTGGGATGCATGTGATTCTGATTGTGTGTATCTGGGTGTTAGTGCGGAGGTATTTCTGTCAAGCACAAGACAGACTCACAGCGGTCAGGGCTTTGTGTAATGTGTTTATGACACACAGACTGATGACCTTTCTTGACAGAGGAACACAAAGCCCTGATAAGCATCTTCAGTTGGGTGTGTAATAATATTGAGACAGAAGACAGAATCTGAGGGTTTGGAGATGAAAGAGGGTGGGACGAGACGTGAGGCTGTGGTCTAAAGCCTGGGAGCTCCGAAGTAAGATGAGTTTTTAAGCTCAGATCCAGGAAGGTAGCAAGGCATTGAAAATGTTCTTGAGCAATATCAGTTCTCTTCAGAAAAGCTTGCTCACTGAGGCACACTCCTCTTTGTGTGTATGAATGCATGAGGGGTTAGGAGTGAAGGAGATTAATGTTTTTTTTTCATCTGAGTGTGTGTGCGCGTGTGTGCACGCACGTGTGTACCTCTGCACCAGTATTTTGTACATGCTGGTGTAGCATTATGTGATTTGTAGTCTGTTTCCTCTTGCAGACCATCGCTGACCTGGTGACAGAAAAAGACCTCGCCGAGGGAAGACTCTATCCTCCCCTCACTACCATCCAGGATGTGTCCTTGAAGATTGCCGTCAAGGTGACTTGACTTGTGACTTTCCCTTGTCTTGCCTTTGCCACCCAAATGCCAAAAGTGTGCTTTTCAGTCCCTGCGGAGGCAACTTGAGCTTTTGAGCCGACTGAGGATACTCATTTGAGGCCTCTGAAAAAGATGCTTTCCTCACAAAGACTACTCTTTTGAAAGAGATGCCCCAGGCTAACTCTGCTGATGAAAACTGAAGAAGAACAGAGTTCCTCAAATGTTTTGGTTAGAGTAATGCTCATAGCTCATAACAAAGGTTAGAGGTTTAGAGGGAGTTTACAAAGAAACAGATCCCAGTCAAACCTTTCGGTATCCAAAATATTTGTACTCCCTCCTGCCAAAGCAAGGGTAAAGGGTCAATGGTGAATAGGCACAAGCATAAGTAAGTTATTCAATATTAAACTCGATTCAGTTCAGTATTCATGTAAAAATAGCGATTGAAATATATAGTCCCAAGGCACTTTACAGTGCCCAAGTTTCTGTTGACTGTTGTGCACCAACCGCATTGTTGACACGTTTGCAGCTGATTTGACCTGTTTGGCGTCACAGTTATTGGTCAGAGAGAGAGCACTTGAGAAGCTATTTAGCTTGCCTACCTGTTGTCAAGGAGCACAGTGCGATCAGACATTCCCCTACAGAGACACAATCAGTTATAGTGTTTTGCTTCTGAATGGCTAAATCTGGGGGGTTATCTCAAGTCTGTGGATTAGTGAAATCCTGAGTTTTTTAAATCAGAGTAGATGGTAAATCTCCTAATAAGAGCCTTAACAAAAGAACTCATTCTCAAAAGCTTAATTCTCTTAGCACAAGAAAGCCATAGGGCTCCTCATAGAAAACCTCCCATCAAAAGATTTGTATTGCGTTATTGGAGGTATAGATTGCATGATTTTTAGTTATTCAAGAGTATTTATTTACATTTCATTAAAGTGTCAGCTTAAATTGCCAGTATGTTGCCATGTTTACCATGTGCCATGTTGCATACATACTCATATCCTTTTTTTTTGTGTGTGTGTGTGTGTGTGTGTGTGTTTGTGGTCGTCCCCTGTGTTTCCTTTGTTTGCATACACAGGTAGTAGAGTACGCATACAAGCACAAGATGGCCACACTGCGCCCTGAGCCTGAAGATAAGGAGGCCCTCGTGCGCTCGCTCATCTACAGCACTGATTACGACGAGTTCGCCGTCGACTCGTACCGCTGGCCAGAGGACGCCATGACCATCCAGAGCTGCAAGTTGTGACGGACATGGTCACCATGGTCAGGCGACTGGGAAAGAAGGAGAGGAGGAAGCGGAAGAGAAGGAGGAAGATGAATTAGCTTTATCGATCGTAGCACTGTTTTTACATGTTCTTAATGCTTTGTACGTTGGTGTGTGTTGCCCCCCTGTCTACCCCGAAGGAATCTAAAGCAGTTAATGAGGAATTAACTCAATAAAGGTGTTTTTATTACCACTGAAATGTCAATGTGTGTCCTTCAAAATGTACTGCAGTAGCACATACAAAGCACAGATAAATAAATTCATTGAGTTATTAGCTTATTAAATCTTTTCACACATTCAGTCTGAACAACATGGTTGAAAAATATTAAAGATTTAGAAGAGAGAGTTAAAAGTTAACATCAAATGTCTAAATCAAAGTATTTGTATACCAACGTACACACACACACACACACACACACACACACAAATACACACATTTTCTCTCTGCTTCACTCTCTCCTCTTTAGCACACACACACACACACAGCACATAAAAGACACTGAGTATTACTGGAAGGGTTGCATAGCTGTGTCCTGAAACATTAAATTTCTCCGCAGGCTGAAGTGAGATCACAGTGGTCTTAGTTATGAAAGACAAGTTAATGCACCAGCAGGTCACCTCAAAGCACCAGACTCAACCTGCCCAGCCTTCTCCCCACGCGACTCAAGCGCCTGGATTCCCACTTGGCTCACGCTCTTGCCGAAGAGCTGTTTGGGTAATCAATCCATGCCTGTCTTGGATGACTGAGCTCCATTGGCCAGTTTGTTATTGGCCATCTGATAAGAAACCAACACACACACACACACACCTCTACAACTCTAAAAAAGGGTTGAACGAGCAAATGCAAAAGTACCGCATATCCTTGCTGAATCTACTATGAAATTGCACTTGGGATGGAATGCAATGGAAACCACAGAAGGTATCATTTTCCTGTTTCTTTTCCTCACAGAAGGGTACACTGTTCGGGCATTCATAGTGAAGTGTTCATCATCACTAGGTAATTTAATTTAACTGAAACAAGCTTTTACTGAAGCTTACAGGTGTGGATTTTAATTTACTTGTGTAATTGTGAACGTCTGAAAGGATAAATCAGCTGCAGGACTTCTGTCCATTTCACGCTTTGGTATTTATCATGCTGTTCCCCTCCAGCTCATTTAAAATTATCTCTTTGGTTTGTTTCCTCAAGGCGTTCTGATTTGGTCTAAACTGTTCAGAATTGTTCAATGCTGTAAATGAAATATTGAACATTATCTCACAGCAACACCACACTCACATTGCATTAATTGTGTCTCCCTCTTAGAATATAGAGAAAAAGAGAGAGAACAGTCCTTCAGCAACTCACCAGCTTCTTGTCAAGTAAATACTGAATAATGGAGAATCCAGCTACACTTAAAAAAGTGAGTTTCTTTAAACATACAGTAAATAAAATATAATGGCACATTTATTTTATTGTTGAGGTCTCAGAAGATGTTCCTCCAGTCCTCCCGAGGAGTTCCATCACCTACACTCTCTTGTTTGGTTTTTCTTCATCCAGTTCATAGCAGAGGAGTGTATAGGCACCTTCATTGATGTATTTAAATTATTCAGGGATGGTGAATTTAATTTCATTAAATTTTAATGACTTGTATATAAATTGTTTTAGAGTGCTTTAGCAAACTCAAGGCCACCACCCCTCAGAGCTAGCATGAGACACTGGTGGACACCTTCAAAGAAACTGTCAGCAGGAGCCATGATTACATAGGGAGTTAGCCATGAGTCCATCCAGAGGCATTTAATGCTATAGACTTGCTTTAATCCTGTAGTCTGCTTGTGTACAAAAAAGGTATTCCTAGGAGCATGATAACAAAAACACAATACAAGTATTACCTCACCTTGACCATGCCACTTTTCTTTTCATTGTCTGAGTTCTAGTTCTATCCTGCTGATGGTAAGTAGGCTTCTACAAAGGGTTCAGTCAAAGAGTGGAGGTCTTACATTAAATTCCCTTATTGAAAGGCAACTTGACAGTATACTGTTTTTCTTTTTTCTTTTCTAGTAATGGGAAAACATGCTTCTTTCCAATCCAATTCCAACGATGCATTTGGCGAGTCAGAAACACTAGATGCCCCATTAAGAGCACCAGATGCATTAAGAAGCCTTCGTCAGATCTCAGCTTTTCAACCCAACCCAGTAACATTATTCTGTGAGTACAGTAAGCAAGCCAGAGTATAGGTTGCCACCAGTACACTGCCATCAGTTGTTCCCGCCATTATTACAGAGTGCATTATAAATGTCACTGAATTCAGTTTTAAATTCATTTATTTACAGTATACAGTGCCATGAACAATAGAAATGGTCTAAAAGACCATTCAGGCCCTCTCAGAACAAGCATGGTTGCAATGGGGAGGCAAAGGTGGCAAGGAACAACTGACTCAGAGCAAGCATGGTTGCAATGGGGAGGCAAAGGTGGCAAGGAACAACTGACTTTTAACAGTTCTAAGAAACATTCAGCAGAAGCCATGATTTCAGACACACACAGGAGGGGTGTTCAATTGTGTTGTAGGTAAGGTACTTCCCACAGCGGCCAATCAACAACCAAGCCTATTGAACATTACATAACAGGACGCAGGATACAACGACAACGCACAGTTGGGTAGTGGCAGATGCAAACCTTCACGTGCAAAAACATCACCATGAAAAAATTGGGGAGGGTAGTCTTGTGTTATCTTGATCAAGGATCAAAGTCAAGCTGGGCTCTGTAAAGTGCTTTGAGACATGCTCCTATGTTATGGCGCTATATGAATGAAACTGACCCAAAATGAACTTCATACCTACGCTACATGTTTTCAATGGCAGCTGGAATATCACTTTATCACTTCACTTTCTTGTCTAAAAGGAAAAATGACCCATTTGTATCCCGCAGAAGACAACTAAAATACACATAAACACACATGACCTACAGATTTCTCATGTCTGTTAGATTCTTAAAAAATACTATGCTGTATTTTGCTCTCTCTCTCTCTCTCTCTCTCTCTTTCTCTCTCTCTGTCTTTTTTTTTAATAATCGCTCAGCTTTGTCATGCCATAACCAGTAAAGCCTCCACATTGCCTAAGTGCACATCACTGTTTCCTGGTGAGAGATGTTCTGCTCATGCTCCTGAGATATGAAGAGGTTGTTCCCTCCATCTCTAATCACCTAGCATCAAAGGGAATCATCTTGATCTCTTCATTCTCCTCCAGAAAGCCTCTCTCAGTCTGTTTCATCTTTTCTCACGGCAGCTGTCTGACCATGTTTATTTGGTCAGTTGAGCTGTTGCCTTATAAGTGAAACTGGTGTTTGGCTCTCAGTTGTTCAGGTGTCGGTTTATACATATATGATTTTAGGTGCATTTCTCTGAGGTGCTTCATCAGTGTTGAGGAAACCAGAAACAAAAACGGCACACACACACGCACACACACACACACACACACACAGTCACACACTCACAGTCACACACACACACACACACACACACACACACGCACACACGCACACACACATCCCTTCATGTTACAGATTGTTGGGTTGGGTTTGGCAGTATACAGGTCTTGTTCATGTGCAATTAACACATAATAAAGCTCTAACACTTTGAGCTCCCTTTTTAGGCATGACATCCTGACACTCTAGTCTAGGTGACCATTTTGCACTTCACAAGTAGTTGGGATTTGATGTAACATCTATCTATTAAGCTATAGTATATAATAGCTTTCCAGCATCCAGTTTCTTTTATAGAACTTGAATAGCCTTTTATAGCCTAATTTGAATGTTATGACTCATTTAGTAAGTGGCTCTGGATGGAATTTTTTTTTTTAATTAAAAAAACGTCTGCTAAATGAATGCATGTAAATGAATGAATGCATAAATGTAAAATAATTCAATAAACATGTATTTTATGGTGGTTGTGTGCGTTTGAGCGACAGTACGTAGAAAAACACGTTGCGTGCTGCCTTCATTCTTATATCGTCTACATCTCGATTGTCAATTACGTTGAAAGCATGTGAATGGAGGCTTGAGCTGAATGTACAGTGTAGACTACAATGCACCTTGTGCGATGTGCGTAAAACGCAGGTCTCTTGGAGCGCAGGGGAGAGGAATGATCTACCTCGGAACGTCAAATGATATGCCGATCAAATCTATGGACACTGATTTTTTTTAACGGTTCGACTATTTGTTTCTATATTTATGAACATGACCGAAGCGGACTCAACTGCTGTGAACTGTACATTTTCACCAAACAGCTCATGGAGTGCCGAAGTCGACAACGATGAGTATTACAGTATTGTCGAAGTCACAGAGACAACTATTTTACCAGCCTTCGTGGGCTTTCTCTGTTGCACGGGCTTAGTGGGGAACATTCTGGTACTGGTAACTATTCTGAGGTATGATATAAGCTAATGTTGTCCAAACTGGTCTCATTTGAAGTGTATATTTATTATTGGAAATATATAGAACTGATCATAAGCATTAGTAGGCTAAGCTATGATATTTTGCAAATTAATAATCTGCAGTATTCCCTAGAAGTTTGCTAATTGATAATTTGTGATTAGATTCTTTCATTGAAATTGACCTCGTTTGCTTAGTGATTTGCTTTTTGCGTTATACCTTCTAATGCAGTAGTTAAATTAAGCCAATTGAAGTTCTAAAATTATGAAAGTGCCTTGCCTTGTTACAATGTAGGCTAACTATTCATGGGACACTGTCTGCATCTGAATAGACATATGTTAATTGATTATTTCATCATCTACAAACCAGAAAAGGTTATGTAGGCAAAATTGATCAGTCCTTGGAATAGTTTTATGAAGTTGCAAAATAAAATCAACATATTGCCTACTGCATACACTTTTCAGACACCTGTGGCTGTGTGAAAAGCCTAGAATATAATATTATCAGCTTGTTTAAATAAAAAACATCGTCTTCATCTCAGGCTCCATTTCAGAGTCAAGCAATGTTGTTTCAAATTCTCTCACAACAAACCGTGTTGCTTGAGTTTAGCTAGAAATCTCTGCGGAGAATTTTGGCAAAAACTTGGAAAATCTGTGAGTTTTCACTGCCAGTAAACAGTGGTGGTTTGGATGGATCCAGCGATCTCTGCTCAATACTGCATTATTATGCCATAACCCCCCATTTATGCCTGTTTATGACCATTTCAGATATAAGAGAGATATTAAATTCCTAATGTTACAGGTAGGGGATTTATACAGTAAGGAAGTGTTTTTCAACCACTGTGCCGGGTCACACTAGTGTGCCGTGAGAGATCATCAGGTGTGCCGCAGAAAATTACCCAAATGTCACTCACTGGTCCAGAAAAGCAACTGTTGCATCAAAGAATTTATAACCACATGCTCTCATTGATTGATTGCAATATTTGTGGTATGCAGGCATTGTACAACGGGGCGCCATATCACAGAATCATCACATATCCAGTTCATAATTAAATTAGATATAGTCACCTACAAATGAAACAGAGGGCGCTTGTATTATTGAGCAGGTCTTGCATAGAAGCCATAATAAGGCCATATCTGTGCATTATTTGAAATTTTAGGCTATGGTATGTTTTTTTTTTCTTCACACAGGATGTTAGTGTGCCGTGGGACATTTTAAGTGTCAAAAGTGTGCCGTGGCACAAAAAAGGTTGAAAAACACTGCAGTAGGGGTTCTGCGAATGCTTTTCAGATAAAGGATGAGGCGCTATAGGGACAGGCAGCACAGCACAGAAGGGGCTAGGGTCAGTGTGAGTTATGCAATAACATGTTGTGGTAGTGGGGGTTAGGGATCAGGAATCTGGTTGTGAGTTTGATCCCAGGGGCTGCCACCACTCCACTGCCACTGTGCTCCTGAGCAAGGCATTTAGCCCTGTACTGAGCTGCTTCATGGGGGACTGCCTCTGGCTGTAATAGTTCACTGCAGTCTTTCTGAATCAGAGCACCTGCTAAATTCAATAGTTGTACAACACAGTTTTAACCCCACTCCCCCAACTGTCACCTTCCATCTATCGCCAAAGTATTACTTATTAGCTATACCAACTGCAGATGTTCCTGCGCTACAGGTCCCCCAAGAAGACGGTGCCTGACGTCTACATGTGCAACCTGGCGGGCGCTGACCTGGTGCACGTGACCGTCATGCCTTTCCTCATCCACCAGTGGGCACGAGGCGGGCACTGGGTGTTTGGGAACACGCTCTGCACCGTCATCTCCTCCCTGGACAACTGCAACCAGGTGGCCTGTGCGGTCATCATGACGGCCATGAGTCTGGACAGGTGAGTTTATTAGGGCTCAGCAGTGTGAGCTCATGACTCAAATGGACATGAATGTTATGACTGTTTTAAGGGGCTATGTGATTTCAGCCTAGCATAGGCCTATATGTAATTCTTCCATTGACTTGCATGTATTTGATACAGCTATTGCTATTGGCAATTCTGTGTAATTTGTTGAATGTTTTTAGGTGACCCAATGTTGGATTCCCCTTTCCTTTAATTTTCAACATACTGGGAACCAATTTAGCTCTAAGAGGTAGGCCTACATAGGCTAATCCTGCTTAGGCATATAAGTCTTTCTATTGGATAGCGGAAATTGTATGAATGAATGATGTAGCCTATCACAGGGTCATGTTGGTAAATATTTTGGTTTTGCGTTCCCTTTAAACACAGGGCTCTGTATTTCCAGCCTCTCACATTAGCCTTCGGTTGATTTGGATTGCAGTCACCATCATGGATAACCAGGACTTTATTAAATTTTACTTTAACCTGGGCCTGATCCTGAGGAACACAAAAAGATATTGCGAGGGAACGCAAAAGTATTGAGAGGGAATGCAAAACCAAAATATTTACCAACGTTATTTACCAACCGTTCTTTCCATCCAGTGTGTGTGCTCAAAAAAATGTAATTGTTTATGCCAATTCCTTCCTATATAAATGGGAAACAAACACAGCTGCTTGAACTGAGCCAAACACTATGAGGCAATCAACACATTGTTTCAGGAGCACAGAATCAAATAGTTGTTGTTTTGTTTTGTGCCCAAATTTGTGGACTGAACTTATACAGTCTTGAAACAACAGCAACCAAACAATAGACAAAAACACGATACAATAAATAAAACAACTTAAATTGTGTTTAAAACCTTACATCTTACATACATTCATACTGCGGTCATGCTCTGGTTTACCAAACATGGTTTACGTTTGAATAATATAAGGTGTCCTTATTCAGTGGTCAGTTGCTCGACAAAGAGACTGCGGAAAAGGCTTTAAATAACCCGGCTGTGACCTCTAACCTTCTGCTCATGTTGTAAGATGAAGAACACTGATAACATTCATTAGGTGTGGGCGAGAGGTGCAGGATATTCCTTTGCACACCAAGAGAAAGGAAAAATTGAATGTCAGGATTTCACACACACATACACTCTGGAAGACACAGATGCAGCATACACACACACGAGGTGTTAATTACAAGAGTCTTGGTGACAGTTAGTACCCAGCAGTGTAAGCTACTCAGGCTTAAATACATACCCTTATCTAGTATCCAGGCATGTGTACACGCAATAACGTATGCCATGCCAACTATCCTGAGTGGTTTATGGAGTAATGGGCATATCTGGGAAATAGATTCAGTTGAGTTGAGAATACGAATCCAGTTCCAAATACCAAATTAGTTTAACAGTGTATTTTCTAGGTCACTTTAAAAGGTAGCCTACACTATGCAGGTTTAGGTATTTTTGGCGACTGTAGAGCTCCCTCTTGTTATGGCCTAGGCTTGTGTGGGCAGCAAACAGAAATGGAGGCCAATGCCAAATGCAATTTCAGTACATACAGTACATTTATTTACTAACAGAAAAACAGTGTCTAGGGGATATGATAGGGTTTCTTGTTGTAGTTGTAAAGCTGGAAATACCGGCAATGACTGAGTAAAGCTTGTATGATTGGATGGGAGAGCATGGAAAAGAGAAAAGAGTGTGTGCAAATGAGTGGATGTTGAGTGGATGTGGTGAATGAAAGTCTAGATGTGTGTGAGTGCAAGAGTCAGAATGCCCAAAAAGAGTCAGAGTGCCAAGTGAGGCTGATCTTCAGGCTTATATAGACAACACCCACTCCAGATGCAATCAGTCAATCAACAACCCCACAGTCGATGCATGGGCCTCTTCACAGACAGCAGGGGGAGCAGAGGGTCGTCACACTCTATAGTCTCGATATATTTATATTTTACTCTGCTGTTGTAAATAGCAAACTTCTCGTGACTTAGCCCCCCTGTACACAATGAAAATGTTTTTTGTTGTGGAGGTGAAGGATTAACAACAGGCAAAAACTATCTCCAAAGAGCTACTGACAAGGTAATGTTTCACCATTCTCACGAGATTTGTCGTCCACCGTTCTTGAACGGTAGCGACTTGCTATGTCTATGCTGTAAAGTGAACGATTCGCCTAATTGGCTTCGTAAAGGTGGAACATCTTGCATAGTGTGGGCTAGCCTACTTTTGATTAATCTTTACCACACCCTCTGCTCTTCAAGAACAAAGTGCACAGTCTTGCACCAATTTAATAATGTATTTTAAAGAGTGAGCTAACTACATATTTATTTGGACATATACTCAATATATGATTTGACGTGTTGCGATAACTGCATCTGTAAATTGCAAGCTTGTGCTGAGGTTGTGAAGGGTGGATAGTTTGTCAATAGGCTTACTGTTACTATATTGCTTATGCCACACTCGTGTACACTGATGATGACGTCCAGACCCTATTGAGTTGAGCAGAGATCTATAATTTCACACCAATAATCCTATTTTCGATCATATCGAGTGCCTTCCTTTAGCCGTGCCGATGCAGAGCTCATACGGCAGAAGACTGCTTGAGTTATGGATGTTCACCTTTGGCAGGTGTTCAAAAGGAGAATTCTAATAACTCTCTGTGTGTCTTCTGCTAAGAGTGTTTCTGATTATGACTCACACATTAAGACTGTACATATAAAAAAAACTTGTCTGGTGAGGTCTGGTGTTGGCAACTATAGCCCAAAGAAATTTTCTGATTTTATAAAGAATTTATTTCAGCCTAACCATGCAAACATTTAAATTAAATTAGTTTAAATTCATTATTATTCAATTCATTTATAGATCAAAATTGACAACTGGCATGGCATTTGTATAGAGCACAATCCATCTCAAAGCAACACAGTACACACACATATACATTTGTTTATGTTTGTGTTTATGCTTATTTTGCTTAGCATATTATTTTATCCAAAGCGACTTACAACATAGAATAAACATTTATAAAAAACATTTATTTGTTAATGGGCAGCAGTGAGGTAGCTGTTCGGTTTGAGTCTGGCTCCCTGAGCAAGACATCTGAACACCAGGTCGCTCCTAAGGTGCAGCTTTGCACCTTGTATGGCAGTCTCTGCTATCGATGTTTAAATACCGGTATGTGAGTGACTGAGTGAATGTGTGGCATTATTCTTTTAGTGGGCTTTAATTGGTCAGAGAAGTAAGTAAGTGTTTATTTATATGGCACATGTTTCATGCACAGGGTGCAACACAAAGCACTTTACCCAGAAAGCATGTTTTGACAGAAATTGTTTTGAAAAATTCATATATTGAATCCCTTTAACACATGAAAAAAACATTACAGTGTGTAATTTGCTCTCTGTTCAGCATGACAGGGTCTGGACTTCCTCAGTCTAGGACAGAAGTAGAAAAGTGTTACATAAATGCAGTATATAGATTCTGAAAGCATAGATTCTGCAAGTACAATAGGGTCACAGCATGTGTGCTACCGAGGAATCAAATATAAAATATATCTAAAGGCAACATAATCTGTCCTGCTATAGAGTATTAGCTCTTGGCTCTGAATTAGATTTGCCCAGGAAGGCAGTATGTAAACATATTGGACTGAAGCAGGTGCATGGCAGCATGCAGTATGACATCCTCATCCAACCTACAAGATAACATGAAATGGATTTTATTAATGTATATGTAAATTGGATTAATAGAGCAGTGTGTGTGTGTTTCTGTGTGTTTCCTGGATTCCTGGATCCCACCTGTGAACACATGCCTATTTGTGTGTGTGCATCATGTGTTTAGATAAGGCAGCAACAGCTAATTGGATTCTCTCTGTGGTGATGCATATGTTGCTCTTGTTATTCCCTTGAAGAATCAAGCAAGGCATACTGAGTGGACGGCATTAAAACAACTGTGATTGTGTTTTCTGCCATAAATATACTGTGTGTTGCACCAATCTGCAGACTCAGATCCCTTCATGTTGTATTGTACTTACAGCAAAAACATCTCCAACACGCACACACACACACACACACACACACACACACACACACATGCACACACACACACACACACACACACACACACACACACACACACACACACATGTTTGTAAACCACACCATCAACAATGCTCCCACAAAGTCGGTGCATTAACCTCTCCATGAGGCCTTGATTTAAAGCATTGATTTTGGGTCATTCATTAACTCATTCATCTATTAACCACATGTAGAATATTATGCCACATGTAGAATATTATGCCAATATATAAACAGCAGCAACATGTGTTCACTTGTTATTTCTTACATAATGCAAATCTCCCCAGCATTCTGTAGACAGTGGGAACAAACCCTTAAAAAGGATTTTTCTTTTCTGTTTTTCTTCTTCTTTAGTTTACAGTGATGGAAGTCCTTGCACTTAACTTGTTTTTCTTTGGCTCTGCAATAGCTCTCTGCCATCATACAAGACAACATTTCAGTCTCACATACTGTACTAAGAAGCTGCAGCTCAGGATTCTATTCATTGTGCATAATGTGAGACATGTACATGTACATGTGTGGGTGTACATGTACTGTACATGTGTTGTATCGAGTCTTTCTCGACTGCCTTCTTCCATACCGCACAACTATGTCAGCGTTAGGCTTTGTGAGGTTAGAGAAGGGAAGGAATTAATGAGAAGCTGCTGCCATTTGTCTTTAATGAGTTTAAGTTAATCTTGTGTCTCTTGTCCGTAAAGGATAATGGCCATAGGGGGCAGCATGTGGCTTGTGTGGGTGTCCTATTGTGTTTTTTTGTCTGCATTTTGCATCATAGAATAGACTTGATAGCGTACAGCACAGGTCTGCAGTGTGGTTTCTACACTGTATCTACAATCAACAATTCTTTGGACTAGTGGAGGTGATCCTTGCTTTGTTCATTTGATTCATTTAAATGTCCATTGTAGTAAACAGTTATGTTTATATTATGCAAAGTCAGCTATGTCCTCTATTTATTGTCCAGTTGTTGCTTTTGGTATACTTATGTGCAGTTTTAATATGGTTGATGACCAGTCCTTCTTGTCTATGGGACATGAAACATCTGTCTTTAGTATACGTACATGGGCTGATTATGAACTTTCGGGCCCCTGGGCCCAGATGTATTAAGGGCCCCCCACTTATTGTCGTATATGTGGGAGGGGGGGTTTGGGGGTCCTCCCCCAGAATTTTTTTAATTTGTTTGATGTGATTTCCTGTATTCTGGTGCATTTTGGGGATGGCCAATACTAAATTCAATCAGATTCATAGCCTACATCCTGATTTGTTGATATTGAGGCAATGATTCCATGCAAAGACTTGGGCTTTAGGGCCCCCTGACCCCTTGGGCCCCTGGGCCCGGTAGGCCCGTGCAGTAATCCATCCCTGTATACGTAACGTATGCATGTGTCTAGGACCGAGGTCATGGGCAAGGTTATGGCGTTATATAGCATGGTGTTTGGGGATACCAGAAATTCCTCTCCCTTTGTCTGTTATTCTCTGCACAACATGCGCCATGATGATGTTGAACAGTAGTACTGATATTATACATCCTTGACAAACTCCAGATTTCACTGCACTGCTGCTCTCTCTTGGAGGAACAGGATAGGTATGTAGTCGTTTATCCTGGACAGTGCTCACCATATGGGACGGGATGACATAACTCCTTAGTGTCGTCCAGAGGCTGTCATGATGGATCTCGTCAAAGGCTTTCCAGGAGGTCAATGAAGAGTAGGCTTTACCGTGTTCTACACTGTGTACACTGTTCTACTACTGTTCAGTGTAGAACACTGTTCTCACTGTTCTACACTGTTCCTGTGTTTGATCTGCTTATTTGTCCCTCGGTGATTGTCTACCGTGTGGTGTAATGGTCTTGTGGAGTACTTGGAGGAGTACATCCATGTACTATTACTCAATTAAAGACAATCAGCCAAACTCATGAGTTTGAATGCCAACAAAAGGCACTCTGTTCATGTTATTGTCACAATAGTTACAGTTGTCATATAGTTAAAGTCACTCAGACCCCGTTTACATATGTTGTTAAAATGCATCTTGGGTGATTCGATCACAAGTGGTTAGTTGTAAATAGTAAGTCACTTAGTGAAATCATACAGTCATGGCAAGCTGATGTGCTCTGCCATACACAGAGCCTGACCTTTTGACACGCCAGTCACATTGCAGGTTGGGTATCCCGTATACCTGGGGTCAGAGCCAGTTCTGGTCACTGCTCTCTCCCTTCTCTATTCAAAAGGTCTATGCCTAACCATAGCTCACAGCAGAGTTGACTTTTAACTCATTGGCCAGAGTTGGCTTTTTGAGTCATTTGACCCCTTACCTTTCAACCTCTAACCTTTGACCTCTGCTGGTGACCCCCTTAGGTATCTGGCGCTGGTTCACCCCTTCCGCCTAACAAGCCTGAGGACCCGCTCGAAGACAATCTGGATCAACCTGTGTGTGTGGGCCGTGGCCGGCGTGCTGGCGCTGCCCGCCTGGGTCCACTCCGAGGTCCTTCGCTTCCCCGACGGCCTGGAGAGCTGCTCCATGAACCTGGTGTCCCGCAGGGCTCTGCTTTGGTGAGGCAATGTCTGGGGAGGAGAATGTGGGCCACAGTGGCCGCATATTATGATGACAACAATGATGATTATTATTAGGGGTCCAAGCCGAGAAGCTGCTAGCTCCAGTAGGCTAAGATAAGATAAGATAAGATAAGATAAGATAAGACAACATAAGATAAGATAAGATAATACTTTAATGTCTGTTTACATAGAAATTTGCATTACAGCTCAGCAATCAGCATAGAAAGACATTAAAAATAACATTCAAGATCATAAAATCATTCACGCCACATGTAACAGGTGTAGCCCACACACAGATAATGTCCATTAGACTAGGAGTGAGGGATCTACTCTACTCTCCTCTATTGATTGAGTAATGACACAGAGTGAGAGAGGAAAGAGTGTTTGTATTTATTTCTCTTACAACTGGGCATTCTAAAGCGTCTTCCGGATGGCAGGAGCTGGTACTCCTTATCTAACACATGGGAGGGATTACTTTACTTTATTTGGCAGACGCATATATACGATATCATAATCATCATACTGTAGTATGCTTTGTATTGTGGGTGTCTCTGTTGGACTGTTGCTAATGTAATCCACATGCTGTGACCAACAGAAGACACTATCCACATGAGACAGATTTCTTTGATGGTTGTAAAGATACACATTAGTTACTGTAATCTGTGAAGGATATTTCTGGATCTTGGGTTGCATAAAGTAATAACTCCCATGTACAATGTTTCTGGGCCCAGAGCTCTATACACTGATAAATCATGTATAGGAGAGTTCTGGTACCGGAGTTGTAAATATTGGTGAGCCATGTGTAAATATTGCTCCAAGTGCAGGATGTTTCTGGCTCCGGGCCTCTATATGTTGATAAATCATATGTTGTCATGGTGTGTTCATTTTGACTGTCACACAATGCCTTGTGCTTCACCTCACTGTGTGTTCACTGTGTGCTAAGTGTGTTTCACTAATTCACGGATTTGGATAAATGCAGAGACCAAATTTCCCTCACGGGATCAAAAGAGTATATATACTTATACTTATACTTAATCATGCAGTGAGTCAAGAGTTTGCACTGTGCTGAAAGCAGCATGTTCATGGAGGGAATGGCATGTTTGCAGTCTAAATCAGAGTTAGTAAAAGAATACGTACCCTTTTCTTCTCTGTGTATGCAATAACCCAGTCGGACACCCCCACGAACTTGACATAATTGACTGGGAGTGGATTGTACCAGTTTGTCTATAGCTCCCAAAATTGACAAGATAGACTTCCAAAATGTTTTTATTTACATATTGTGACTTGACTTATTTACCACTTTTAGAAATAACAGTGTAAAAATACATACAATACTTATTACTTAATACTTAATAGTGAGTAACTTATTACTTCAGTCTCATCTGAACAGTCTCATGTTGGCAAAACACTGCTACCTGGGTGTAGTAATTTGACGGTTCGTCAAACAGTTAAGTGAATATTATCTGCTAGCTGGCACATAGTTTACAAACAGATTCTAACTGCATTGCCTATCAAACTGAATAATAACTGTGATCATGGTTCGGTGTAGTGGTTTACATGGTTAGGTAAAGACATATAGTTATAGACAGGGGATCCAGGGTCTAGTTTAATGGTTCATAGAATTCCAACCAAAATCTGCATCGGATTAATCTAGTGCTTTTGAAGTTGGTTTGGTGTGCACTTACCATTACATACATCACATTTACAGTTATTAATTGGCAGACGTGTTAATCCAAAGCGATTTACAGCAATGGAATATAATTTAAGATATTAACATTTAAGCATTTTAACATTTAGCTACAGAGCTACAGCTGCAGCAATAGAATAACCTTTCAGCCACAGTGCATTTAGCTACAGAGCTACAGCTACAGATACAACAATAGAATAACCTTTCAGTCACAGTGCATTTAGCTACAGAGCTACAGCTACAGCAATAGAATAACCTTTCAGCCTAATTAGAACAAATCTAACACACATGTCCTCTGCCCTGCAAGGACTGACTTCAGTTACCTCAAGGTACAAAACACCCTGTAAACCCCTGCAAGGGGCCAGGATAGCCTGACTCACCCAGGAAGCTCCGATTGGTAGTCATCCCCTCACCTATAGGCAATCGATGGCTGATTGATCTTTGTTCTTGCAGCACTCTCTCCGGAGCTTTACCTTATACGTGTTGACGTTTATTTGTTGTTTGCATCTTGTGTCTTTGCAGGTACACCATCTACCAGACCCTGGTGTCCTTTTTCCTGCCACTGCCTCTCATTCTCCTCTGCTACATCCTCATCCTCTGCTACACCTGGAGAATGTACCAGAGGAACAATAAGGCACACCAGTGAGTTATGCCTGATGGACGGATGGATGGATGGATGGATGGATGGATAGAGAGAGGGGCAGAGAGGGGGAAAGAGAGCAATAGAGAGCTTGCCAAGAAATCAATTTTCTATTTATAGTTTAAATGCTGGGTGATTCACAGCCAAATTGTTCTTCAATTTCTTCAAATTGTTTTTAAAACACTGTGTATTGTTGTATTTTACAGACTCATTATGTTAACAGTAAAGACAAGCAATATTTCATGTGCGCATGTTTTTATCAAATGTGGGCACATTTTAGTAAATTGAGCTCACAGTGTGCACAGCAAAGATTCTAGAACAGAGCGCTCCACTCTAGAATCTTTGGTGCACCGTTTGTGCAGTGTGTTTTATAGGCACAGATTTTGCTTTAGCTTGTCAATGGCATCATTTTTTTTTTTTTCATTTCATTTTAACTCGACCTTTTAGGGGCTCCATAATCAACAAATACAAATAAGAGCCCTTTTTAATTCATGGTACAATCCAATGTAAACAGTGTAGACTACAACATACATCAAACTGGCTATTGCAATTAAAAGTTTTTGGTTTAAAAAACTACAAATACATACTGTGCATGTATGCACATACCTAAATATCCTTCACATTTCTTACCTTGTGAACTTTAGTGATGTTGTGTAATCTGAACCAGAGCTATGAAATGGCTACTACTTAGGGAAAACACTCATAAAACCAACTGGTCTAATTAGGCTGGGCAATATTATGCTTGGTGACAGTTAAGTAAAAGCCTGTCGAGCGTGGAGAGATGTGTGGTAGGCTATTATAGTTTGGTAATACTAATTATTGACAGGATAGAACATACACAACATAGACAGATCCACATCCCTTTGGTGTGCGTGCCTTGAGACAGAGTGGAAAGGAAAATGGAAATTCCACAGTAGGCCAATACCAAGCCTAGGTTGTCTAACAGTTTGTCCACCCGCAATGCGCAATATTATCTGAAATGGTTACGGGTTGAACCGTGGAATCATTATTTCCCAGGCTTCAAGTAGATCATATCGTTGAGAAAAGATAAACAACTCCATTTGGATAGAAGTGCACTGGAGCTACTGTATGATCCCTCTAGGGACCTGAAAGTCCTCCTCTCGAGCTTGTTTCATCGCCCACCAGAACCACATATTACTTTACAGTATGTCCATTGCATGAAGACAATATTTAAAGTATTTGTTGACTCTCCTGTTCCATCACAAACATGTTTTTCTTGGGTTTTTTTGTTGTTGATATTTCTATTATTTGCTGACATTTTATTTATTTATCACAAAAGTGTTTTTGTTGACATTCCCCACAGTTGTTTACACAATACTCTACTGTGTTTGTGCTGCAGATACAGCAGCAGTGTGCCGAGGGACCGAGTGGTTCGGCTGACCAAGACGGTGCTGGTTCTGGTGGCGGTGTTCCTGATGAGCGTGGGACCGTACCACGTGCTGCAGCTGGTCAACCTGAGCGTGCGACGGCCCTCGCTGGCCTACCACACCTGCTACTACCTGTCCGTGTGCCTGAGCTACGCTGCCAGCAGCGTCAACCCCTTCATCTACATCCTGCTGAGCGGTCACTTCCGCCTCCGGCTGCGGCGCCGCTGCACGATGCAGGGCCAGCGGCTCAACCCCACAACCCAGCACAGCGCGCTCCGTCCCAGCCAGTGACCCACCCCAGCGCAGGGTCCTTTTCTGACCCACAGATGATCAACCCAGCAACCCAACCCAGCATAGGACACCCCAATCCGAACCTGCACTGCAAACCCTCGTCCAGTTTATTGCCCATTGCATGGTCTGACTCACAATACAGTATGATCAGATTCCTGACCCACAGCATGTCTAATACAATGTGGTTCATGTAGTTCATCAGCATGGCCATTCTTTGATATAAGATAGTAGTCAAGCTCTAATAAGCTCTTAATCTCTGATGTCACAGAGGGTGAAACCACTGGATTCAGAAAGCAGAGTTTATAACCTGTTCGTGCACTAGCTAATATGCACCGGTCCCAGAACACTGGAGCTTGTTCGTCAGCACAGTTCCTTATTTACAATCACACACACAGCCGCACAATATCACACAAAACAGTAGGGACAATACAGCTACATATATCCACAGGACAGAAAAGAAAATAGAAGGAAGGAGAAGAAAGTAGTAGAGAAGAAAGAAGTTCCAGCTAGTGGTCGTTGGACCCAGTGAGAGCTTGGTGTTATATTTCTGTGTTAGCATACCAGTAATATTGGTAGGGACAGGGTAAATTATGGAGGATGCTAGCAAGAAATGTCAAAAATCACCTCTACATTAAGGTTTTCTGAGGCACTTCCATTATTACTGTATACATGATGAGGTGCATGTGCTTTGTGTTCTATGTAGGCTACATATGTTAAATGACTTGATTATTTGGCCGTTACTAGGCCATGTTAGGCAGCATGCCATTGATGATGTCAAATGTCCCATCTGTGATTCCACCGCATAATCCACCACATGCCTGTGTGAAAGGTGTCTCTGATGCAGCATAGACCCAATGAGCATCCACCAGGCACAGCATAATTCAGCACCCATTAGGCCATATTGGCCAGTTTCCCATTCATGGATTAAGCCTGGTAGTAGACTACATTTTAGTCATTTTAGTAAATAAATTTCAATAAATGCTTTTGTCAATGGAGATTTTTATTGAAGTTTTCTTTTAGGCTTAATCTATGTAGGACGGGAAACCGGCTTGGTTAGTTTTTTTTTTATTTTAGACATTCTTGTTTTATGTATTTTATGTTATGCCAGATGATTTTTTTTGGGAGAAAGAGCAAAGTACATTTGTCTTTTCTCCCCAGTAAGCCTAAATCCACAAGCCAAAAAGTAAGTGTCAATAAAAAGCTTGCTGTTATTCACCACTTTGATATAGTGATCCCCAGATAGAGTCTCCCCCTGCTGAAAATGTATGGTATTACATGTCATAGTGTAAGCTCACGTTGTTGGCAGAATTTATAATAGGCTTAGATGATTTTAAAATTGGGATGGCTGAACAATCCGAATATGTCCGAATATGTACAATTAATATTATTGTAAAGTATAATGAAATATGTTTTAATTGTCCTTGTGTATAATTGTCTTTGTATTTTTTAATGTGTTTGAAAATACTAGTAGTCTACCTAGAAACATAAATATTTGTAAAGATGTTCAATAAGCATGGCCCTAAATGTATTTCCTTTTTTAAAAAAAATACTATTGTGAGCAGGACAGTGAGGGGTGGTGTTTAAACTGCTGTGTAAATATATCAGAAAGAAAAATGCATCGATGTGCATGATACATGCCTTTTTGCATCAATGAATGTGTGTACACTTTTGGGGAGTGTCTATGTTGCCTGTGAGTGAGTGCAAGTCGATACCAATCGATGCCGCTTATGATGAAAACTGACTGTGTGGCTGAAAACCGTTAGGGGTGTTTTGAAGCTGTCTGGTGTTTGCTGGGCTGGGCTTAGAGACAGCCCCAGGGATGGTGTGTGCGTGTGTGTGTGTGTGTGTTTTTGTGTGTCTGTGTGTGTTAAACCAGCTAACGGGAAAGGGAGAGCAAGCGCCTGTGAGAAGCCAGCACTGGAGCACCAGAAACCGGACTGGCTGGCCTGAGTGTCTGGGTCGTGCCCCCCACCCCCCAAACTTTGCCCTTGGCGTGGGATCGATAGCTACCCGACCAGGCCAGACCAGACAAGCGCAAGGACAGCGTCTCTCCCCAAGCATAGCTGCAGGGCACTACTGGAGAGAGATCCCCCTCCCTCTACTCTGCCCCCCCCCCCACACACACACACACACACACCCCACCCCCATCTGTTTGTCTCCTCTACAATGTGCTGATCAATAAAAGTGTCTCTATGCCACCCAGGCTCTGTTGTTTACCTCTGTCTTATAAATGTTGACGATACAACATTGCTATATGATGCTTGACAGGGTGGGATTTACGCTCATTCACAAGTGATTGTGACCAGGGACAGAGTTGGGTTGGAGCGCCCCAATGAGATCCAAACATGACTCATCCTGTTCTTCTCAGGAGAACAACTTTGGAGGAAATAGCTTCACTATTTCACTCGAATTCCATACCAGGTATCAAACTCGAGTCAGTAAAACAAACACAATCCCTTTGTATCCGCCCACACCGATCAAACGGACGCTGAAGGGTATGTGGGCGTGCTCTGACTGTGGCAGAGGGCACAAGGAGTGTGGGCGTGGTCTGACTGTGGCAGAGGGCACAGGTGGGCATGGTCTGACTGTGGCAGAGGGTAGCAGCGTTACGATGTGTAAGGGTCACTGAGAGGCACCTTGTGGGAAAAATGTCATTACCATCTCTGCATTTCTGTTTTGGCTGCAGAGAGTCTTGGCGTGGCCTTACTGAGGCATAGATCATTGGTGTTAGGATGCAGATGGGTCTAAGTGTGGCACAGGGCACTGGTGTTAGGATGGGGACAAAATAATCACACACCATGGGATGACTGGCATTCCTGTTTCTGCATTGAGACCAATGTTAGGAAGGAAGAAAGGACGTGTCTGAATTGTGTCAAAAAGATGGGAATTGACAGTGTTTATCATTTTGAAATGGGTCTGTCTTTTTGGGGAAGGCATCATGGTTTGGTATGCTTAGTAACAGTGATAAGCCTGGTTATAGTGATCACTGAAGACATTAACAGATCTGATTACAGTGTGAGGAGCAATAAAAACTTAAATACAGCATCTAAACACAAGTAGGCTAGACATTTTGTTCTCATAGCCTCTGCATTTATAGAAATAAGCATCAACTTAAGAGCAAGAAAAAAATAAAGCACAACACTGCTTACTCAACAGATCAACTAATTTATTCTTTGATTCTTTTTCTAGTTATTAGGTTGTATGTTGTGAAATATAGAAATGAGGGTCCCCTCTCATAAAAGTGGATGAGAACAATGATTAATGTCATACAGGAAACTTTATGGGAATAAAATGTTGAAAATGTACTTCTGTAGCACACTGTTGTACCAAATGCTATTAATCAGTAACACACTATAAAATGTGAAACAGTGCCAAATGTTATTTATCAGTAATACACTGTAAAATATGAAACTGTGCCAAATGCTATTTATCAGTAACACACTGTGAAATATGAAACAGTGGCAAATACTATTTATCAGTAACACACTAAAATGTGAAACAGTGCCAAATAGTACTATTTATCAGTAACACACTGTAACATGTGAAACAGTACCAAATACTATTTATCTGACTATAAATAGTACTATTTGGCAACATTACTATTTATCAGTAACACACTGTAAAATACTGTATGAAACAGTGCCAAAATCTATTTATCAGTAATACACTGTAAAATATGAAACTGTGCCAAATGCTATTTATCAGTAACACACTGTGAAATATGAAACAGTGCCAAATACTATTTATCAGTAACACACTAAAATGTGAAACAGTGCCAAATAGTACTATTTATCAGTAACACACTGTAACATGTGAAACAGTACCAAATACTATTTATCTGACTATAAATAGTACTATTTGGCAACATTACTATTTATCAGTAACACACTGTAAAATATTGTATGAAACAGTGCCAAAATCTATTTATCAGTAACACACTGTAAAATGTGAAACAGTGCCAAATAGTACTATTTATCAGTAACACACTGTAACATGTGAAACAGTGCCAAATACTATTTATCTGGCACTGTTTCACATGTTACAGTGTGTTACTGATAAATAGTACTATTTGGCAACAATACTATTTATCAGTAACACACTGTAAAATACTGTATGAAACAGTGCCAAAATCTATTTATCAGTAACACACTGTAAAATGTGAAACAGTGCCAAATGCCATATTTATCAGTAACACACTGTAAAATACTGTATGAAACAGTGCCAAATACTATTTATCAGTAACACACTGTAAAATGTGAAACAGTGCCAAATGCCATATTTATCAGTAACACACTGTAAAATACTGTATGAAACAGTGCCAAATACTATTTATCAGTAACACACTGTAAAATGTGAAACAGTGCCAAATGCTATTTATCAGTAACACATAGTAAGATCCAAAAGCACAGATTATTCCATCACTGATTGACAACCAAAACTAGATGATCTGGCTATGGTGTCAATGTCCTCTCACCAAACAACTCGTCTTTGTTCGCACTTCTATGCTACCTGGAAAATCAAATAAAACATTGTGTGATGTCACAGGCTCTGATTGGCTGGCTGAGCCTTGCCCTTGCTGCAGAGATGATTGAAAAGAATTCCGCCTGAGAGTCTCTGCACACCTGCGCTTCACCTGAAAGTCGATTCTCGGACGCATCACCCCAGAGACCAGACCACACACCACAGCTGTCATGGCCGAGAAGTTTGTTGGGACCTGGAAGATGGTGAAGAGTGAAAACTTTGACGATTACCTCAAGGAACTCGGTACGAAAGGGTTAATTTGTTTAACTGAGCTCCAACAATTTAAGGACATTCTTGTAGAAAGGGTTAGGTAAAGATGTAAGACATGTATGTGCATTTGTGACATGTTAACCTGCAGGTTGGGTTAGTGAGGCATCTGATGAGTTGTGCGTTTTCTGCAGGTGTGAGCTTTGCTATACGCCAGGTAGCCAGCAGAGCCAAACCGAGTGTGACCGTCTCCATGGACGCTGATGGAACCATAACTCTGAATACTGGAAGAAAAGATATCAAGTTCAAACTGAACGAAGAGTTTAACGAGACCACCGGTGATGCGAGACAAACTAAAGTGAGTTACCTCAACATCTTTGTTTTTGTTTGTTTTAGTTATTTGATTATTATTCATAGTATTACCGGTATTGTTATTATAAATCTATGTATCTATATTCATGTTTGTACGAGCTTTGATAGTCATGTCAATAAAACATTTGAAATATTAAGGCTAAAGGGTTTGCCATTTGGGGACAATATACCTGTTGAAATCTGATGAGTTTCTTTATATGTGTGTTGAATTGCAGAACGTAGTGACCCTGGACAATGGTAGAATGGTCCAGAGGCAGACATGGGATGGCAAGGAGACAACCATCGAGAGAAAGTTGGTGAGCGACAACGAGTTTGTCACGGTAAGGAACTAAACAGATCTCCATCTTACCACTGATCTGTATCACCGCTGTTCTCAGCAGCAGAGCAGAGATGTTCAACACAAAATATGCCACAAATTGTCTTGCAGTTTATTGAATTTGACAAAAAGATGTTTTGGGTCAGAATGGCAGACTATATGTTTCTCTCTATCTCTCTCTTTCTTCTCCATTAAAACTCTATATCACCCCTCTAAATATCCTCATCTGTTGTCTTTCTCTGTAGACATTTAAGATTGGAGATGTGGTGGCAGTGAGAACATTCGAGAAGCAAGCATGAGTCTGTGCACCTGCAGGACCTGAAAACCAGAGAGGAGAGACCCCTAGTTTGTTCTCACTTTACTCTGAAATCAATGAAACAGAACTATGACGTATCTCTCTCTCTCTCTCTCTCTCTCTTTCTCTCTCTCTCTCTCTCTCTCTCTTTCTGTCAGTGTGTCATGTTATTGCTCTGTACAGTATATAAATCAAGAATCAGAATAAAAGTTGAATAGACGTTATTGATGTTTGAGTGACTCCACTTTGTTCAGCAAGTGACAAGATAGTTTGGAAATTAGCCACATATTGTGGCCACAAAAAATATATATTTAATATAATTTATTTATCGGCCCATTATAAAGTTACAGCAAAACAAAACAAACAATATACGGTAGGGCAGTTTGTGTCTTACAGTAATAGTGAGGGTCATATACTTTTGGAAAGTATTCAATATGCATTTACTGTAATAGCAAAAGTAAAATATTTTCTTTGCCACCATATTGTAAAAGTAAGAGTAACATATTTTCTTGACACCGTGATATTGTAAAATGAATAGTAACATATTCTCATATATCTCTGCTTGACAAACACAAAATTAGCTTTTCTTTCACACACACACACACCTTACGCAAATACACTCAGGGGATAGGTACATCTGATATCCATGTAAACAAGGGAAAAAAAACTAAACAAAACAAAAGATTAAATAAAACTGCTAAGGCCTGCTCTCTCCCAGTGTCTGTAGATGTCAGTAACGAGGCCATCACTAACACTGCGCTCTAGTATACTGTATGTGTCTGTGTGTGTACGTTTATGAAGTGTGTCTGTGTTATGTGTTTGTGTGTGTGTGCGCGTCTGTGTCTGTGTGTGTGTGTGTGTGTGTGTGTGTGTGTGTGTGTACGCGTTTACATGTGCCTGTGAGTGCCGTTTGGCTGGTTCCAGTCAGAGAGAGAGAGCAGACATCAGGGTCATGGATGAGTGACAGCTGTAACCTGACATTGTTTGACCTTGTTTGTGCCCGGTGTCCGCCAACACCAAGACCTCATTAGTGCTGCCCCAGAGGATTCCCAGCAGCCTGGTGGCATATGTCCCGCGTCTGGTCATCAGCCACTCTGCCACCCATCGCCTTTAACCCATCAGGGGCTACTCACCATGTTCTTCCACCAGTATTTATTCAAGCCTTTAGTATGGACGTGGATTTCTTTACCCTGGTAGAAATGGTTCAGTTATGTTTCGCTTTGTTTTGTTTTTTTAACTGTTTTGTTTTTTTCAACAGTAGATGGCGCCGTCTCTTCATGTTCTGCGTGTTTTGACAGGGGAGAGGATGAGCACATATTTTGAATATCGGGATTAATGTTATGTCTCCTAACGAAAGATTGCAGGCAACGTAACAAAGATCTAGCCTGCTAGCCTACTCCAAAGGTATGGCGCTTTGGTAAATTATAGCCAACTCTAACTAGAATGGTTGGGGTTTTGAGCAACGATTTACGATTTAAGCATTTGGCAGCATTTGACATTACCTCTGTCTTTCTCTCTCCAGCCATCTTTACCGAATAATCTGCAAATTCATCTGGATGGCCTAGGATTTTGGTATGCTTAGCCTATTCTGTACTGGCCAAGTGTAGTGTAGCAGGCTATTTTTCAAGGGAGCTGGCTCACTCAAAAAGGGTAGGCTATCAAACAACGTTTGCTTTAGACTACCCTGGCCACCCAGCGTCTTCTTTACAGGTGTGGTAGCCTGTAAGGTTAAACTGACCTGTTCGTTTTCACTCAACGAGAACACAATTTGATGCCACATGGGCCTGTCGCACACGGGCTAAAATTGTAAACACGTACCAGTATTTAATAAAACACCCAGGCAAAATCCAGCGGTTTAACGACAACTGCGGAATTAATTTCTTTTGACGTTGCTATTCTGGAACCGACTCGTGTGTCCGGGTGCAGCACAGGTTTTCGCCTGCGAGGCAGTGGTGCGCGCAGGTTTCCAACAGCCTGTTGTCTCTCGGGCGGGTGCCACCCACAGAAACCGAAGCGAGAAGCCTGACAAGTTCTGCGTAATTAGACTGGGCTTCTAGCCCCGCGTGCGGCCTGGCGTGTTAAACGCTTGGAATCTTATATGACAAGTGTGATCACGAACTAAAGTCGCGTTTAATTAATTCCCTGTTCCCTCGAAGCCATTCTGTGCTGTGCTTGATAAATCGGTTACAGGTCGTTGTATAAGATTTAATACGGGAGACGCAGTCTAGGCCTAATTCTGTGCAGTTATTTTAGCAGCTATTTTAGTGTCATTTTTTGCAATGAAAACTGTAGTTCTGGAGTCTTTCTTCTCGCGCGATACTCTCTCTCTCTCTCTCTCTCTCTCACACACATCTCTGAATACTGGAAGAAAAGATATCAAGATATCACACACACATACATATAGTCCTACACAAATAGGCCTACTGGTGTATAGCCTAGACCAGGCTACATAAATCTTTTGTTTAAGTTGACCTAGGCTGGGCCTATGGGAAACCAAAAAGGAAATACGTTGTTATTTTTTTTATTACAATTCGTAACCTACTAGCCTATTACAATTAGAACAAAACATATAGGCCTAATAGTAGCCTATTAATAGACTAGCACTCGAGCTCTTCTGTCCGACTCGTTGCGCGTGAAGGCCTATGCATTCTGAGCTATGCGCTCAGTTTCCCGCTTGCACAACCGCGGCACATGCTCGCGCGGCTTGTGGTGCTGAAGGCTCGCCATCGAGGCCTCCAGATGGATCAACACATGCTCTAACTATGACAAACCAACTCCGGCTTTTACATTTGACCTCAATCTATCACTATGGCTCTATGGTGAAAATGTTCTTTCAGCACCTTGTCTCTCGATGTGTTTACTTGAAAACCCCAAGAGCGACTGGTTTGAATCGCTCTCCCCGCTGCACAGTGAGTGGCTGAATATTAAACATCATCTGTTGAAGGCTACTGGCTGTGGCATATTTTAGGGTTTTTTTTCTGTCAGACCTCTTCCATATCCTCTGAAATGGGCCTATTTGGTCATGGGTTCGTAGGGTATGTGATAGTTTGCATCTCTGAAAATATATATTTTGTAATGTATTAATGTATATTTATTCGTTTTTTCTGTCTCTAGATTATTCCCAAATCTACTGCTTGCTTGGTCTATAGCCTACAAAGTTTCAGTTTAGGCTGCAGTGATAGGTGATTACACACCACTATAAGATGGAAATCAGCCTCTATATCTAAAAATCCTTCTGTTGTGTGTATCTGCCACTGTGTCCTATATGGGGACTAAGATACAGGTGGTGGTGATACAGCTATTACTCTCCCCACAATTTTGGATTTGATTTGAGGTCAGGGGGAACATAATCACCATCTGCATGTGCATTACAGAAAATGAAGGCTCTGGACAGGTAAAAAGGTCTTTCAAGCACATCTGTATGCATGTGAATGAAACGTATTAACATGCATGTGCCTAAAACAATAGCCGGGCCCATTGTCTCCTCAGCCTTCATTAATGCCGTGATTCCGTGCCACTGACGATTGACTGCCAAGTTTGGTGAACATCAAAGCCTCTCCCTTTTCTTTCCTCCAAACCAGAAAACCCATTAAATTAACATGCATATTGAATCTTGAGCCCAATAAGTTGCCTAATGAATTGGAGGGGGGCATGGACAATGTCCGCCACCCACGATGATGGCAGAATGAGACATTAAAAGTAGTCGTATGTCTAATGGCGCTTGTTGATTTAAAATGAGCTGGGGGGTTCGTGGGGCAGTTGTTTGTGGAGAGGGACAGTGCGAGATGGAAATTCGACCTTCAGTGCTCTCCATGCCCAGTTAATAACCTGGCCTGCTTTGATGTGGCTGCGGCAGGCGAGGTGGCTCTTTCTCCGCATCACTTGTGGCATGTAAATCCAGTGGGTGTTTCATGTCCTTACCTGCTGAGCGCCGAGGCGTGAGTCGCACGCCACACCACTCTACCCCCTCAGCGCACTGCCTCGCACCGCTCCGCTCCGCACCAACCCTCCCCTCCCCACCCCGCCTCCGGTTGCCCCTCCCAGACTGACTGCCTGCTCGCTCACTCGTGCTTACAGCAGCACTGACTCATGGGATAATACCCTCTCCCAGTAGGCCACTCAAGGAGGCTTCAATGCAGATTATAATACTGTATTGTGTGTGTGTGTGTGTGTGTGTGTGTGTGTGTATGTATGTGTGTGTGTATGTATGTGTCTGTATACATACAATTTGAAGGTTCTGAGCACTGGTTACATGTTCAAACATTGTGGCTAGTCTCTGTAGTAAGTAATCTCTAAAGAATAGATTGAAAGGATGCGGGTGAAAAGATCTTTGGATAATCCGATTGGAACATGTCTTCCTTTTGGCTTTGTAACTATTAGCTGTTCTTTATGTTGTAACTGCTTGCAAACTGCTTGTCTCCTTTTTGGCTTCTTTAAAAAGGCCTGACACAAGGTAACAATATTGCTTGTTAGTTTGGCCTGTTGGAGTTCTCTGTCGTGTGACAGAGTACAGGATGCCATATTCTCTATTTACCAGAGTCTGTCCTCTCTGCGACGTAATGATTGCAGAGTTCTAGCATTTAAAGCATTTAAAGAAAGTTATATGACATCCTGAGCTCTGCAGGCTCCTACTCATATACACACACCAGTCATCTTATTCTCCATTGCTGACACCAGCTCTCATTACTAGTAACTGTGTGTACTTCTTCAGCAGCCATTTATTGTTGACATATATACAGTGGATGCTTACATGAAGCTCAAGGTCATGCCATAACACTGGAATAGTCAATAGTTGTTCAGTGACAATGAGCTTAACATGACAACTCAACTTTACAATACAACTTAAAAGCTGTATAATGAACAAATATATTTACAATTAACATAAAGTGAAGCATACTGTAGTGGTTTGCTCACATTTTTTTTAGTGTCTTGGATATTTCTTAATTATTTCTCTCAAATTCAATGGACAAATTCATATCTGCAGTCACAATCTGCACGGCATAGCTAAGTGGAATCTATACCTATTCTGCCAAATGTCTTGACTGATTTCCTTATGTATGGTAGCAGTAAGACCGGTGTGATTGTAACAGGAGTGTGAACTTTAGTGGGGAATTCAGGGTGTATATCTAACCCTTCTACTCTATTGTACAATATTATAGCAATTCTGTTGCCTTAGGTTGCACCCTAATAGACAGGCTTTGTGGAGAGTATGCTGCAACGATTAGCTTCTATTATAGACCTTTTCAACAGCATAAACAAAGTGTGTTCTTAAGGCATCTCCAGTGGCACAGAAAACAACATTGAGCTAATGGCAACCTGGAGACAAGCAAAAAAAAATATATATATATATTTTTTTTTTTTATTACATTTTAAAGTCGACGTTTTGTAGAGCATTAAGCTAAAGTCTGATTAATTTTCATTTCAAATTATGTTGGTTTTGAACGTTTCAACCAGAAACCCTCTAGGAACCGATTGAAAAGGGTTAATTAGCTGCGCATATTAAAAAAGATAATACTGAATTACGCCCTACAAACGGAATGTTTCAGCTGTGCTCTCTGTGTAGCCTTACTGTCAGGTTCAGCACTACAGCATGCAACATTTAAGCATAAGAGCTCTGATTTGATGTGTGAAAGCCCACATTCAGTAGAAGTGAAGAGGACTTCTTCTTTGTGTCAGTGTGTAAGATGCTGGATTTACAGGAATGAAAAGATAACTTACAGGAATGAAAAGATAATTTAAAAAGTCACTAGATAGGCTTAAAGGTTTGAAAAAAAAAAAAACGATGCTGCTCTTCATGCCATGAGCGCTATAGCATAATGTCCCCAGTGTTTATGAAACTATAAGGGCTTTCAGATATAACCTCCAGAGTATATGCGGAGGTTTGTCAAACGGAGGTCCGGATGATTATGTGATGTATATAATGTGTAGGCAGCAGAGATTGAGGGGCATCTGTCTAAAAGCTCTACTGATTGGCCCATTGACCTTGTATGTGAATGCCTCATAAACCAATCTCAGCAACAAATTAGCATCTAAATGATCCAAACCAGAGGATGAGGTTAGTTTATTTTTGATGTTTAAATGCATACTGACATCAAAGCCAGAGAGCCTGGGTAGGGCAGGTACAAGTGAAGTGGTGTTGCCAGTAGTCCCTTTCAGCCGCGCTGTTGCCTTTTATTGCGGCTGAAATGTTTATATTGTGAATGCAAATGCAAACAAAGACAGACAAGAACTAATAAAAAACAATGCTGAATGCGTTGAAAAAATGAACTCAAACATTCAACACAGACATACATGTATGAAGAAGGCAATATCTTAAAGAGGTGATATATGTTGGTTTTGTTTTTTTTTTTTTTGCATGAAAGTGTAAGTGGATGTGTATGTGTGTGCGTGTGTGTGTGCCTGTGTGTGTGTGTGTGTGTGTGTGTTTGTATATTGAACCTCATTATCTGTTGTTAGTGGTCACAATAGCATGCAGGACAGCTAGATGGACAAAGCACCTGTGGCACAATACACAATAACTTAATTGAAAATAGAGACCTGTATCACCAGACTATTTTAAAATAATGACCTGTATGAATAGGAGAGAGGTTTTGATATGTGTTTGAGTGTGTGTGTGTGTGTGTGTGTGTGCGTGTGTGTGTGTGTGTGTCTGTCTGTATAGCTGTGCCTCTTAAGGGTGCTTTCAGGGTGTTTACTGATCAGTGGTTAACACACGGGCTTCGGGCTCTGTTGGCTACTTGTTTTGCAGACATGCACATGGCCTCAGAAGAGACAGAAAAACAGGGATGGTGGTGTCCAGTTTCACCCAATGTCCACATGAAGGCAGCATACAGACAAAATACTCCTGGCTAATTAAAACAATTGCATTTCGGTTGTACCTGGTCAAAACAAAAACAGTGTGTTTATTTGCACCTGGGTACTAACAGCAAGTCTACCAACAGCAAACTAACAGCAAAACAGCATTAAACCTGAGATGTCAGAAATTCTATTGTAACATCAAAGACAGAAATGTGACCCTGCAAGGCGAAACCAGTCGTTTTGCGCACGGTGCTATTTTGAAAAAATCCACGATAAACAAACGTACAGGTTAAAATGTCGAATTTCACGTTTTCGCATAATTCGACAGTATACAGTCTCATTTCATATTGTGTACAAATTTCAAGGATAAACATACGTTTTGACTGTTAAACCCTTACTTTATTAAGGTGAAGATTCAAAACATTAGCAGTCATTCCCTTTGTCCACACCGCTATAAGGTTTTACGGTAGAGCTAATTTACTCGTTAGGCCTACTCAATGTGTCAGCTCTATATCGTTATAACTTTTAGAAATATCCTGGCGTCATATTAGGGACCAGGAGAAGTTCTCCATTGAAGCAGGCTAGCACATTATTAAAAGTAGGCTAGGCTATACACACTCTGTGTACACAGAACTTCCTCTCCCCTGACTTCGTCCGAAATACACCTTATGACCGTCCCAGGTATTAGGGGGCAGAAAAAGACTCATTGCACGGTTGAAACTATGGTTGAAACTGCATAGTCAGTCATCCACTTCAAAGTCACGCTACCATAAGGCTAATCATAGCTGTGCCCTCACACTATCGCACGTGACAATTTACTTAAAAAGGTGATTTTCTCCTCTTCTGGCATATCGTGACAGGAGAACCATGCCAACATTGGATGCGGTTATCTTAGCGATACTTTTTTCAATACGATATACATAGGCTATCGTTGGAAAGCTTAGTTTATGGCCGTTCGTGTGAGTACAATAACTTAATTTTGTAAATTTTACCAAAACGACTGGTTTCGCCTTGCAGGGTTCGCCTTACAGGGTCACATGTTAATGTTAATGTTAAGTTAATGCCTTTATTTATGTTTTTCTTGAAATGTTTCAAGTATGCATGTATGTGTGTGTGTGTTTGTGTGTGTGTGGGTGTGTGTCTGAATGAAAAAAAACAACAACAGTGCGTGAAATGTTATTTCTGGTTGTTTCAAGAAAGCAGAATGAATTTTGGTGAGTGTGCAAGTTTTTTGCATCTTTTGTGTGAAATCGGTCTGGCTGATCAGCCTTAAGCCAGCAGTACATCAGCAACAAAATCAAGTGCCTGGTGTCATCTCTCCATGGATCTTCTTAGATGTTGAGAACAGGACATCGGGCTGGAGTGGCTGGTTTAGGGAAGGAGTCTTTGCCCTCCTCTACCACTTACCTCATCACAGGAGATAAAGAGAAATGGAGAGAGAGGGGAAAGTGAGAGAGAGAAATGGAGAGAGAGGGGAAAGTGAGAGAGAAGAGAAAGAGCAGTATAGAGAGAGCGAGATCATTTTAGACAGAATGGGTGAGCTATAGATCTATGCAGAGGGAAAATGAATAGGGGATAGATAGATAGATAGATACATAGATAGATAGATAGATACATTAGATAGAAGGGAGAGATAAAGAGAGAGAAAATGAGTTGGAGATAAAGAGGAGAAAGGAGGAGGTTGAACTTAGTCACGCCTGAGTGCTCTCCCCCAGATCCTAAGTAACAGTAATTCAATCAGATGAAGGACTAGCCGAGCCAACGCTGGAGTTGGGGGCCGACTTGTCAGCTGCTCAGCACCCACCACAGATTCACTAGTTCCCTGTCAACTTGTTGGCCTCCATTACGCCGCCCCCCTCAACTGGGGCTGTAATGCATCTGACTGCTGCTCCCTAAGTGGGCCGAGCGATTAGGCTCACAGGCGCTTCTCTGCTTCCACTCTCATGGGATAAAATTAACATTGTAGTTTAATTCCCTTCCATTTACATGATTCAGCATACACGCACACACAGTCACTTGCATACACACATGCATATATGCTCCGACTGCCGCACACACAAACATGGACACAACATGTGTGCACATAAGCACATACACACTCAAATTCTTTGCAAACTCGTGAACGTGATTGTGTATATTTGCTTCATTTGTTTGTGTTCAAGAGCCAAAATTATAATCTAGAGGTGGATATTACAGATTGTAATACAGATCCTGTTCAAATCCTGGTCCACCTTATATTAGGCACTATTGTACAAATGACATTAATGTCATAAATATCTTACATAAATGTATCAATGCTGTGTCAATTTAGGGATAGAAGCGGAAGAAGTGCAATGTATTATATCAATTACTTACTTTTAAGTAATTACATTGTAAAAACAACTTGGAGCCTGGAGGCATGAATGCAATAAATGCGATTACTAAAATATCCTCCATTTATGATCTTTGAGTTCAACTTGTCATCTCTTGCAAGTGTGCGTGCATCTGTGTCTGCATGTGTGTGTGTGTGTGTGTGTGTGTGTGTTTTATCCTGAGGGGCAACTAGTCTGGGGCAGTAATGGTTCTTGCCCCAAGGCCACTCTCTCTTCCTTGTGCGTGCCCCGACTACCCCTGAGTCCACTGTCCCTTCCCAGTGGCGAAACCCGCCAGATGTTTCGGAGCAGGTCACATGACTGCAACCGGCCTTCACTGGCCACTCTGCACGTTTTCTGGGTCGTTCCCCTCAGCCCAGCGCCCAGCCAGCGCTGGTGGGGGCCCCGGGCAACGCAATTGGGCGGTGATGTCACGACACACACACACACACACACACACACACATACACACACAAGCTCATGACCGCAGGGGAGGCCAGCGTTAAATGCAGGCAGGTCCAGAGGCCCAGGGGTGTCACCTCGCGTTTGGGAACTGACCGCCTGACGGGCCTCTCCAACAGGCCTGGACGTTATATGGGAACCGGGACACGTTAATGCGTGGAGCTGGTTGGGGCGGGCTGGTACTCTGGTGCCCATTAAAGATGGCCGGGAGGATCATAAGGTTACAAGTTCAGGCGTCCGGTCTGGACTGGCCTGGGGTAATGTGATCTGAAGGTCTTGAAGTCTCCACCAACGCTGCCACCATTGCCACCACGTTCACACACCACCCGCCTTAAGCAAAGACCATTAGGAGAGAGAAAGAGAGTGAGTGAGAGAGAAAGAGAGTTAGTGAGAGAGAGAGAGAGATAGAGAGGCAAGAGAGATGGGAGCAAAGGGATAGAGCAAAAGTGCAGAGTCTGAGAGCGAGACAGGGTGTGAGTTAAATACATGGCGACAGAAAAAGTGGAAGAAATGAAACAAGAGTGATGCGAGTGAGAGAGAGAGAGAGAGAGATGAAGGGAAGACGTGTAAAGAGGGAGAGAGAGACGTGGTAAAGAGCATGTTGTCAGATGCTTTCACACCATCTCAGGTGACGACAGTAGGGAATGAGCTGTCCTTCACATCGCAGGATTTTCTTCCCTGTCTGGTGTCACCTAGCCTTCCATTACTTAACACTACTAACTTTGTGGCACCTCCTGCCCTAATTTTGTCGCAATTCTGATCATTTGAAGTTGGACTGTTTATGCTGGAACATTTACGGGGATCAGCTGTTCTGGTGGCTACTCATACTGTAGGCAGACGGTTAAGGTTTCATCTTTATCCATGTCTATTTCCAATATGTTCTCATCATCCATCCATCCATTACAGATCACTCAGGTAATTATATTCTGAGTATTATTTATTAACAGGGTTTCTTCTCATTGCACTGACATGGCATCAGTACTGCAATACATACAATCTTCTGAGTTAAAATAAAAGTCCTTTAGCTTTATGTCTTTATGTTATAATATAGTTTTATAGTTTATAATACTGATCTCTCTCACTCCACACCAGTGCCTAAGCTTCCACACTGCTTTATAATACTGATCTCTCTCACTCCACACCAGTGCCTGAGCTTCCACACTGCTTTATAATACTGATCTCTCTCACTCGACACCAGTGCCTAAGCTTCCACACTGCTTTATAATACTGATCTCTCTCACTCGACACCAGTGCCTAAGCTTCCACACTGCTTTATAATACTGATCTCTCTCACTCGACACCAGTGCCTGAGCTTCCACACTGCTTTATAATACTGATCTCTCTCACTCCACACCAGTGCCTAAGCTTCCACACTGCTTTATAATACTGATCTCTCTCACTCGACACCAGTGCCTAAGCTTCCACACTGCTTTATAATACTGATCTCTCTCACTCGACACCAGTGCCTAAGCTTCCACACTGCTTTATAATACTGATCTCTCTCACTCGACACCAGTGCCTAAGCTTCCACACTGCTTTATAATACTGATCTCTCTCACTCCACACCAGTGCCTAAGCTTCCACACTGCTTTATAATACTGATCTCTCTCACTCGACACCAGTGCCTAAGCTTCCACACTGCTTTATAATACTGATCTCTCTCACTCGACACCAGTGCCTAAGCTTCCACACTGCTTTATAATACTGATCTCTCTCACTCGACACACAGTCAAATGTAGCAAAGAGCTAATCCTAATCAGCAACCCCATTTTGTAGTCCTCCTTCTTCAGGAATAGAAACTGTGCAAGCATGGGATTGCTCATTCAGCCTGAAAAAAATGTGAATGTTATTTTTGAAATTTTAGATATAACTATTTACATAAATTCATTCAGTATTCTCTTAAGTAAAATAACGGGACTATGGTTGGTACTGGATGGTATTTGAAAATGGGACGAGTGCAGCCTTCATTTGAAGATTCCAGTATTCTTCTTATAAATTTCTTATGATTTATCATTTGGACGCATTTTAGACAAATTACGATCAAAACTCAACACCATCAGTGTAGTGTAATCTGTGTCTCTGTTCAGCAGTCCGTTTCCTCTGTCCGCACCTTGCAGACCAACTCCGATCTCTTCTTCCACCCAGCAGCTCTTCCTGCCTGCTCTCCTCTGCCTGCAGCGCTCATACAATTAAAGCTGGTGTCACGTTCAATTATGTCCCCAGGACACATCCCCGTGAGGCGTCCTTTTCCAAGGGCCCGGCTCAGCAGCTCACAGTGCTAATTGGGTCCTGCCGTGCTCGGTGTTATTGAACATGACACCCGAAGCCAGCCTGGCCCCTTTTTAAAGTCTATAGAGTGCAGGGCAAGGGGTGTGAAGAAGAAATTAAATCACAGACCAGTAAATTTGGCAATTACGCCCAATTAGCCGGCGCGTGGGGAGGTGTAAAGCGTCCGGCAGCCCTAAATGAGCTTGCTTACACTTTGACCCGCTGCATCCCTTAGGGAAGTGTGTATACAATGTGTGTGTGTGTGTGTGTGTGTGTGTGTGTGTGTGTGTGTGTGTGTACCTAATTTGTGTATATGTACTGTACATGTACGGTATGTTCTGCGTAATAACCTATTTAACTTGGATTTGCATGTGTTTTTTGTGTTTGTAAAAACATAATAATATGGAGGATTCATGCAGCATTCTCTCTCTCTCTCTCTCTCTGTCTTCGTTCTCCTCAGAGGAGTGGGGAAAAAATAGGGTTTCAACTCGTAGTGTCAGATTAACTTTTTAGCTGAACTTGATGCAACAACCCGCCGTGTGAGCGCATAGTGGCTCTAGTGCCACGCGCTGTTTCTGACACGGCCTGTTTGGCATGGATCACAGCTTATCGAAGAGATTAATGTTGTATGCTTCAATTCTCCACAGTAATAAGGCACTCACTGTGTGTGTGTGTGTGTGTGTGTGTGTGTGTGTGTGTGTGTGTGTGTGTGTGTGTGTGTGTGTGCATGAGCAAGAGACAGCCGTGGTTCTCCCAAACCCGTGTGTTAGGGAGCACTAAATTAACTCCCTGCTGGTGATCATGGAGCACTCTTGAGATGCGTCTCCCTCTATTTCTCTCCTACCCAGCTGCCATGGTCCATTACCTCAGGATGACACTGGAACATCACCATTTTATGCAGCCGAGTTGCCTTCTCTTCCTTCAATATTATTTTCTATTTTTAGATGAAAATGGAGATATTCTTTCATTTTTATTCCACTGAAAAACAGAGACCATGGGTGGATTTGCAAAGTGCTTGGTCCACTACTGTGTGTCCATACATTCCGTAAGGGCAAGGGATATTCGAGATAATTGAATCCTCCCCGCCTACCTACCCACACACACACACATACACTCACACACTCACACACACACACGTTTCGGGCCTCTGGGTCTGTCCCGTGCTCTGTCTCCTGGCGTGAGATGGGTAGATAAGCGCTGCCAGATCTGAGGGCTCACATGACACCAGCCCATTCATCCGGTCTGCAGTGACTCGTCCCGCTCTCAACTCACACTGGTTCTCTTTTGTTCCGTTACCCACCCCCCACCCACACAACACCAGCTCTCTCAACCTCCCAAAAAGGACTGTGTGTATGTGTGTGTATATGTGTGTGTGTGTGTGTGTGTGTGTGTGTTGGGGTTAAGGATTGGGGAGGGGGGAGGGGGGGCAACTGCTGTATATCAATTAAAGGGCTCATTTTGTGCCCCTGGGGGGCGCGAGTACAGGTCCAAATATTTACATTAGGACGCATCATCGTGATGGCTAGTTGGCGGAGCGAGGAGACGGCCCGTTTGGGGCCGCAGAGTGGCCATTAGTTGAGCTAAATGGCCAGAAAGAATCCGGACCAGACAGGTTCGCTAACAGAGCCAGCAGAGCACGACGGACAAGCCCGGCCGGCCAAACACTTACACATTTACACACACACACACACACACACACACACACACACACACACACACACACACACACACACAGACACCGTGTGAAAGACGAAACAAAGGCAGTGTCAACTCAAAGACAGTGTCAACTCAAAGACAGTGGGTTCAACTGTCGGTGAATGCAGCGGAGGAGAGAAAAGGGAAGTGTTTTGAATGCCATCTGATCATATTCCGCAACAATGCCATGCTGCTTCTGTCGTAGTAAAAACGCACTGTAACACATACAGTACTATCACTGTACTGCAAGGTACTCTAACTAGCAATTGAGAAACAAACTCTAATTAATTTGATCGAGAGAGATCTAGAGACATTTTGGCAGATGTGCACAAAAAACACTATCTTCATAGAGTGTACAGTAATTTCCTGTGTATTAGCCGCATTGCCTGCAAGTTAAAAAAAACAAAACCATATTAATACCATATTAACTGCCCCTGTGTATTAACCCGAAGAAATTTTGAAGAAATTCTGTATTATTATATTATAGTATAGTAAAGAATATATATGTTATTCATTCTATTTATATTTATTGTTGTTTTATCTTGATTGCCCATGTTGTTTGCCTCCTGGATGGGGGTGCTCAGTAAAGAGCACTCCTAGGGCTGCAGAAAGGCCTGTCCTGTCTGAAGGTGAGCAGAAACCAGGGTCTAGAAGGTTCTTCTGATCTTTTGTTCGCAGTGTGAGTTGGTGAAATATCTTTTGAAGCCGTCAAGGTTAGCCTGAGTTTCACAATAACAGGCCGCAGATTGAAGGACAACTAATACAAATGCCAAATGTTCTTTCTTTCTTTCTTTTCTTTCTTCATTTCTTCCTTTCTGTATTTATTGTGTGTGTGCAGGATTCTCTTTCTCTATGTGTGTGTGTGTATGTGTGTGGTTGGCTTGGTATACTCTGTCTGTGACATGATTGTTTGTGGCTGTATTTACATGCATTCTTGTTGGTGTGCATCTGCAACTCTTTGTTCACGTATACATATTCAGTCTTCTTTGCACCTGTGCACTGCACAATGACAATCAAGATGAATCTCATCTGATATAATGTGCCTGAAAGTTTCTCTGTCAGTGTGTGTGAGTGTGTGATTGTTTGTGTTTGTTTGAGTATGACTTTATCTATGTGTGCCTGCTTGTGAGTGTGTCTGTGTGTGTGTGAGTGTGTGTGTGTGTGTGTGTGTGTGTGACTGTGCTGCCTGTGCATTAGTGAGATTATTGTTTCTCCTTCAGCTCGTCCTTTGACATCTCCACTCTTGTGTGATCATTCCGAGCTCCAGCACCACGCCGAGCCCCCCCTCCACCGCGCCGGCCTCCCGCCTCCCTCCAGGTCTGTCCTCTCCTCTCCTCTCCTCTCCTCTCCTCTCCTCCCCTCTCCTCTCCTCCCCTCTCCTCTCCTCTCCTCTCTCCTCCCCTCTCCTCTCCTCCCCTCTCCTCTCCTCTCCTCTCCTCTCCTCCCCTCTCCTCTCCTCTCCTCTCCTCTCCTCCCCTCTCCTCTCCTCTCCTCTTCTCTCCTCTCCTCTCCTCCCCTCTCCTCCCCTCCCCTCCCCTCTCCTCCCCTCTCCTTTCCTCTCCTCTCTTCTCTCCTCTTCTCTCCTCTCCTCTGCTCTGCTCTCCTCTCCTCTCCTCTCCTCTCCCCTCTTCTCCTCTCCTCTCCCTCCTCTCCTCTCCTCTCCTCTCTCCTATCCTCTCCTCTCCTCTCCTCTCCTCTCCTCTCTCTGCTCTCCTCTCCTCTTTCCTCTCCTCTCCTCTCCTCTCTTCTCTCTCTCCTCTCCTCTCTCCTCTCTCCTCTCCTCTCCTCTCCTCTCTCTCTCTCTCTCTCTCTCTCTCTCTCTCTTCTCCTCTCCTCTCCGCTCCGTGTCTGCCAGGTGAAGGTGTGAAGGTGCGACACGTGGAGGCAGCAGCAGAATGCCAGCAGAACATGGAAACAGAACAGCCGAGGTATTACGGAACTCTCATTACGATGTGTCGCGTTGCGTTGTGCGTTGTGTTGCAGTGCACTGTGTGCAACCTGTGTGGATTTATAGCATCTGTGGATGAAAAAAAAATATACGTCCCGTCTTTTAAAATGCCTTCCCTGAGGCTGCAGAAGGCTCCAGAAGGGTCGTCTGCTGCTTATCTGCTTACGCACAGCATCCTGTTCAATGCACCATGCAACATGCTCATGGGGACCAATGGCCCCACTTGCGCTAGCACTCGAGTATAGCGCCTCAAGCTCCACATATGCCAATTTATGCTATCGATTAACCTTAGTGTGTCTGACAGCTTGTGTAATATGGAGCCTGTACCACACACACAGCACAGTCCCTGGAACACAGGTCAAAGGTGACCGCATATATTTCAGACATTCCTGTTGGCTTAAGAATATGGCATTCCGAAGCAGTACACATTATGGAACCTTTACAGGAGATTACATTCACTTGCATATAGCTATAATCACACAAATGCATAACTCGCAGATAACATTAGATGTGTGACTATGTATGTGAGAGACCAAGGAACATGAAACTGGCAGATGTCAAAAGAGACAAAAAAAATGGAGCTAAGGGCATGTTTTGTGTGTTATCCATTGGGGGCAAATCGATTCACATCATTTCATGATTTCACTCACATTGTTGAGGAGCGAAGAATAGAAATAGGTAGATGCACCATCCAGATGACCTTGCGGCAGGCTTTGCCAGAAAATATTACTTTCCTCATTATCTAGCTGCAGTATATGTCTGTGTTTGGTATACTTTTCATGATATATGAGTTTTTAAGGTTTGAATGGCTAAACTAAGATACTTGAATAAGGCGTCAAAAAGTTACACCCATGAAATATATAAAACTAGAAGAGGACTCAGAGAACACAGGTCACTGCCAAGGCCAGTGTGTCCAAGCAATGTTTTCTAAACGTGCATTAAAGCAAGTGGGGAAAAAAACCTGGAGATGCCTTTTTGTCC
>NW_027468587.1:14300198-14302698 GCF_046254945.1 Alosa pseudoharengus | reverse complement strand
AGGGAGAGGGTAGTAGGCGGTGTGTGTGTGTGTGTGTGTGGTGGTGGTGGGGGGGGAGGTTGTGAAAGGGGGTGCAGTTGGCCTTTTTTTTTCACCAAACATATCCGCCGTCTTTATTGTGACAGTGGTCAGACCGCATCACATGTTCTTGTCCCGCAAGGGTTCCACATCACGGTAATGGAAGGAGACCAGACCAGACTGTGAGCGGCTCACTCTAGAGATGTGCAGGGTTCGGAGCCTCCGATAAGGGACCTGGTCAGAACCAGGGCCAGTTGCGGTCTGTGAAACCAAAAACAGGACCAGAGGAGAAAGGGAAGGAAAAAGGTTTGGGAAAAAACATGATGGCTCTAATGTAGATGAAGCTAAGGAAAAACATATCTAAGGAAAGATGCCGTATTGACTGTGGGTTCCCTCAGAATAGAGTCAGGCCATTTGCAGGCATTCTCAGGCTAGATCTGGGCTAGATGAGGCAAGGGCTGAAACATGGGAAAAAGGGATCATTCAACACAAATGCCGGCAAAGAAGGCATTAGCATGGTCAATGTGGGCGGTCATGCTAATTGCACACTGTACCGAGGAGCTGATGCACTAAAAGAATAGTGCCTGTTTCATGCTTTATTTGCGGCATAAAACATGCTGTCGTATGTGCGAACAGACCGCACATGAGTGAAAATGCATTTTGCAGGGCACAGGAGAGCTGTCAGGCAAGCTGTGCTTTTCTTACTCATGCATCACGCTGCATGCATTTTTGGTTCAAGAGAACAGTGGGAATATTGAGCAAAAAGTGTTCAGTACAGTAGGTATTCCGACATATGTATGAATGTGCATGCGTCCATGCGTGCGTGTGTTTCTGTGTGTGTGTTTGTGTATGCATGTGTGCATCACACTGGCCTCTAAAACAGACTAAGGCCCCGTCCACATGGAGACGCTTTTTGGGTTAAACGCACCGGTTTTGCTTCGTCTTGGCCGATCGTCCAAACGAATCCTGTAAACGCACTGCCCGAAACCGCACTTTTTTGAAACCTGGTCCCAGGGTGTAAAAATCTGAAACCGTAGCCCTTGTGAGTTCGTTTGGACGGCGAAACTGCATACCTGCATGCCTATTGATGATGTCATCACCACACCTCAGCTACCCTGGACTTACCCTGGACTTACCCTACCCTGCCTAACAATACTAGTTTTCATACATGACATTACCTACGATTACACTCAGTAGGATAAATATCACAACTGGTGCTGCGCAGCGCCAATAGCTTATGACTTGGTGAACTGAACTACTGTCAGTGACGCGAGAGAACTAGTCAGAAGTTATTAGGGAAGTGCGTTGTAAGTTTAAATTAATTTGTGCGTAGTGCCGGTGTCATTCATTTATTTTACATGTCTTACAACATAAATACATGCATTCATAGTCTAGTGAAGTCTGATATGAGCATACAAAGACGCTTAGAACTCATGTTAAGCTGATGGTAGCGCACTAAATGCGAATGCGCGATTTGATGCGGGCAACAGTATTGACTATTATTAACGAAGGTATTATAGCAATATTATAAATGTGGCGACGGAATAACCTAGAACTTGGGTAGGCCTAGCGTTTAGTAGCCTATGCAATTGCGGTGATGGCCAAAACTAATGTGAATCGCGAACTATCCTACAACCAAAGAAAGTAAAGGAGATTATTTGTACCTGCGTTAGCCAAATAAAGGACGGGACTGCACCCTTCACAAACCGTAAAAATTATTAAGTTTATTAGTTTTACAGTTGACTACAGTTGACAGTTCACCATCAGTCCACACAAACAATTCTGGTTTCCTTGCACTAGCCATTTTCGCTGTAGCCTATTCTGTCTGTTTGTATAGCCTACAGCGCGCAAGCTTTGGTCAATTTCTGTAAAGAAACAGTGCCACCTATAGGCCTGGGATATGAAGTAAAGTGTTGAGTCGTGTTGAGATGGATCCGTTTGGACGCAAATATTCTTGATACGGTTTCAGGAAAGACGGAGGAAAAAAAGATCGGTTTGGTAAATGTGGACTAGGCCTAATTCTAACTCTAATTCTAATCTTTAACGAGCATCACCAGGCTCCTTCAAGGGAGCAATGATGAGGTCTGGTAGAGATTTGTCTGACATCAGGGCCATATCCGGCACAGAGTCAACCACCATCAGCCATGTCATCAGGGCTCTGGGCAGCTCAGCTGGGGCCCTAATTGAAATGCTGAGCAGAGTGCAAAGTCTAAAGTCTAACTAAAGCTTACAAAATGTATTCTAAAGTCGGTAACACTTTACTTGAAGGTATCTACATAAGAGTAACATGACACTGTCATGACACTAACCCTAACCCTAACTTTTCATGACAAAAACCGAATGACAGAAGTGAGTGGCAGAAGAATTATGTCATACATGTTTATGACTTGTTTATTATGTTTATGACACATTCAAGAAAGTGTCATGTCACTCTTATGTAGATACCTTCAAGTAAAGTGTAACCCTAAAGTCTAACTGAAGC
>NW_027468587.1:14257698-14295198 GCF_046254945.1 Alosa pseudoharengus | reverse complement strand
ACGTGTTTATTTTTGCACAATGTGCGAATATAAAACCTTTAATATGTGAGTTCTTCATCCCTTGAGAGTTTGTCAGTACTGAGAGGGTTTCGCAGCTTGTCTTTTACTTACCGTGTAACTGGTGCCCAGCATGAGGGTGGTGGCAGGGTTTCCATACAACATCTTCACATGACATCCTGCCGTCAGCTGAATGCACCCCACGCAACCACAATGGGTGTTTTCTGGTGGTGTGTGTGTTTTTGTGTGTATATGAAAGTGTGTGAGTATGTCTGTGTGTGTGTGTGTGTGTGTGTGTGTTTGTCTATGCATGGGCTTGATGACGTCTGCTCTATATGATATTGTCCTTCAGTTGTTGGGTCACTGGTGCAGCGTGTGTGTGTATGCGTGCTTGAGTATTGTTTTGGGTGTGTGTGTGTGTGAGTGAGCGTCTGTGCGTGTGTGTGTGTAAGAGGCAGCACGTGTGGAACATGTGGCGGGGTTCTCAGACCCTCAGTGGGTCTCCAATGAAGCCTTGCTCTGGATGGCAGCTGGTAGATTCTGCCTGAGAATAGGTGGCCGCCACGGCCTTTATCCACACACAAAGGAATGCTAATGAACTACTCCGTCATGAGTGGTGACTGAGAACGGGCCCACATGGCACACACACACACACACACACACACACACACAGATACTCCTACACACACACACACACACACACACACACACACACATATACACATATACACAGACACTCCTACACACAAACACACTATCTCTCTCTTGGGGTGCACTCTAATGGGCCTGTGTTACACTACCACTCCCCTCAATTAAGGACAACAAACATCTCAAAACAAAACAAACAAAAATACAGCCTGTGGGCTCATGGGTAGTGATGTTTTTCTTCTCTGTATGATATGTTCTGCTTAATAGGACCACATGTTGTTGTGCTTTCTCTCTCTCTCTCTCTCTCTCTCGCTCTCTCTCTTTCTCTCTCTCTCTCTGTCAAGGCGTTCTTGAGATATAACACTCAAGGTGTTTTTGACCTTGACATTTGACCTTTGACCTCCAACATCAATTCACTTCATCTTTGAGTCCATACAAACACTCATACCACATTTCAGGCATGTATGTCAAGCCGTTCTGGAGATATAATGCGCAAAGCATGAGATATGGTTGTGACTTTTATTTTGACACACGGGAAACACTTAAACAGGATGTGTAGTTTTAGGGAGCGCCAGATTGTATGCATTAGAAGGTGAGACAGTTGGATTCACAGGTGACACCTGTGCCAGTGTTCTGATTAGCCCGGGAACTACTCTGGGAGCTTATCACCCGGAGAGAAGAAATACTCTTTTCTGATTGACTGGTGGGGTGGCTATTAATTCTGAATAACAGGACACCGTTCCATATCAATGCTTATGAACAGTGTTGGGAGTAATGCGTTACAAAAGTAATGTAATTACTGTAATGTATTGCTGTTTGCGGTAACGCGGTAATGTAAGGCATTACCAAAAAAAAATTGGGTAATATTTACTCGGTACAAACTTCAGTAACGCGCGTTACAATGCATTTTAACCCAAAATTAAGCGCTTGTTTTGTTTTGATACATATTCGCAAACACCACCGCGAGAACAACAGACGAGAAAAAATCCGTGCAAAATAGTAGAACGTATCTCCTGATACTGGTTGAAGATGACTGTGGCTGCAGCAGACTCAAAGTCGGACTCTATTTGCGGGATGGACATAAGCCTACGCTCATTATTTTTAGCTTGTCAGAGACAAGGATATGAAGAACATAATAGTTAGTGCACTTTGTGTGCGAAACCAAAAGATCTCACTATGCCTCGCGAAATAGCACAAGTAATTTAATGAAACATCTAAAGTGGTGCCACGCTAATCTTTTTTATTCTTGATAAAACACAAACTATGTTCTTCTAGTGCATGACAGCTTTGAGCTGTGAACTTGAATTAAAGAGAATAAAGGGATAGAAATGCAGAAAAAGATTGTGTAGCCTGGCAGTGCCACCGCTCCCACCACGCGCATCACGCACTTTGCGTAGGGCACCAAAGGACAGAGGGGGCACCCAAATGTAACCAATGAATAGTAGCTTTACTGCAAACTGCGTTTCACTCTTCATCAATAACGTTTACAATGTCAGAATGCACTAACACCATGGTACATACTTTTTGGGTTCTCTCAATCTCCACCACGTAGTACTAGTAGAATGGAATTGGTGGGTCTTCAATAATTCGTTTCCCAAGCATTTAGGCTACATGAAGCACATGATATGCCAAGTCGACAAAAAATCCATTCAGATAGCTAGGTGGATACCAGGCTCATAATTCACTTTTATTTGCAAAACGAAATGTGAAGCAACATGTCATTGCATACTTTCCAGAGCAAACTCAACAAACAAGGCTTGTAAACAAGAGCTGGCAAAAGGGCATTATGAGAACGTAAAGATCAATGCTCTTAAAGTGACCGTGCACCATTTATAAGAAAACAGCATTTCTTCAGAAATTAATGTTAAAAAACACACAGTAATGGTCTGTATAATAGGCCTTTTATTTTACTTTAGGTGTTTGAGTTACCATTTAAATGTCACTCACTCAAAGCCACTCACTTAGGGCACCGAAATGGCCAGTAGGCCACCATCTTGACATGTCTTTATTAAGCTTTGATTTACAATAGGCTCTCTATTGAGCAGGCCTAGGCCTTAAAGTTACAGTATTTATATCACAATTTACCAGACTTTGACCTTTTGTCGGTTTTTAACAAAATTCTGACTATGATTGTTCCTTGTTTTGCATCATGAGCACTGCGCCTATTGCATTCTTACTGTATGTTGTTAGCCTTAAGCCTAGCTCAGTCATTATGCTATACCACATCTCCCTCCATTGGAAGAGCAATGAGCTGCATTGAGCGTAATAAACTGCATTTAGAATGGCAAATCCATATTTCTAGATATTTTGGTCAAAGTAACTTAAAAGTAATGCAATAGTAGTGTAATGCCTTACAATTCAGAGACAGTAATATTATAATGTAACAAATTACTTTGAAATGACAGTAATAAGTAATGCATAGTACATTACGATTTTGAAGTAACTTGCCCAACACTGCTTATGAATGGTAACTATAACAACCATAGTATGACTACGGTTGCAGGCTTCGCAACAATGGAATCAACTGTAAACAAGCTAACTGTCCATGCTATCGGAAGTTGTACAACAAGCTGAACTTGAGCTTCTTTTTAAAGGCACACTATGCAGGTTTTTTAGCTTAATATGCAGGTTTTTTTGCTTAATTTACCTTCATTTAACAGCTTCAGAGTCATTGGAATGGTTATATGACTTTTTTCAGGTTGAATGGTGGCCGTCTCGCTTCCCCTTAGCGCCTGTGAGCGGAAAAACCACCCTTGCAACTGTCGGCCGGCGGGCCGACGGCCTCAGTGTCAGGAAATATAACAAGTGTAACGAATTGCTTTACTGCATTGAAATACACATACACGCCAGGCACCGGCTAGAAAAAGGTAGCAATGGAGTTTCTCAGACATTCGTCATGACAAAGCCAGCGAAAAAGAAGCAAAACCCGAGAAAACAGTAAGGAAATTGCCAATACTGCATAGTTTACCTTTAAACGAAACCGCGTGTTTCCTTTGCTTAACAGTGGCAACCGGGTGATAAGCGGGATAACGGCCTTCGAGGGGTGTCCAGTTACACGGAATTAATGGACTCGGGCGGAGTTTTTTGCCCCTTGCCCTCGTCCATTAATTCCGTATAACAGGACACCTCAGCGGCCGTTATCCCTTACTTAACGAGCGCAGCTGGCTTTAGACCATTATGACATCACAGCCATTCAAGTCTATGGGGGAAAAATTAGCTTTTTAACATTTTTAATCCCCTGTGTTCTCTGAAATAATAACTCTCTTGTCTTGTCCAACTCCAGACCTACACAACGGTTATTTCAATATGTCTGTACGTTAAGCGGTTAGAGCTGCATTCATTCTTGAAAAGGTAAAAAGAAAAAGTTATAATATTAACTAGAAAAGCATTTCCTGAAGGAAATACAGTGCATGAAAATGCAAAAATATGATGAGTTCATATGGTTAAATTATTTGCTTGGTAGATAGGGTTTACTATAGTTGGAATGACTGAACAGTTAAATAGGTTGATAATTGAAATGGTTAAATTATTTAGGCAGATAGTTGACGATAACTAACAGTTGGAATGGCTCCAATGTTTGCTAGTAGTTATGCTAACTATGTTAACAAAGATAATAATGTTAACCAGGTAACTATGCTAACTAACATGCTAACAATGTTAAAATGTTAACTATGCTAACCATATGACTTAGCTAACCTAGCTAATCATTTTTAACAGTTATGCTAACTATGCTAACTAGCATGTTAACATGTTAGCATGCTAACTATGCTAACCATGTGACTTAGCTAATTATTTTTAGCAGTTTTAAAAAATGCTAACTAGCATGCTAACTATGCTAACCATGTGACTTAGCTAACTTAGCTAATCATTTTTAGCAGTTTTGCTAAAAATGCTAACTAGCATGCTAACATGTTAGCATGCTAACTATGCTAACCATGTGACTTAGCTAACTTAGCTAATCATTTTTAGCAGTTTTGCTAAAAATGCTAACTAACATGCTAGCATGCTAACTATGCTAACCATGTTACTTAGCTAACCATTTTTAGCAGTTTTGCTAAAAATGCTAACTAGCATGCTTACATGCTAGCATGCTAACTATGTTAACCATGTTACTTAGCTAACTTAGCTAACTAGCTACAGTGGGTAGGAGTCATAATTGATGACAAGTAACAGTTACAATGGCTGAACAGTTAAAAAGTTCAGTAGTTTAAAGGCTTAAATTGTTTAGCAGTGAAATATTGTAGTGAGGACAGTTTTTGGCAGAGGAAGCAGTTGAACAGGATGTGTAGTCTTAATAGGGCCAGTTTGTATGCTTAAAGCCTGAGAATGGCAGTTGAGATCCAGGTGGCCCGAACACCTGCCATAGGATTCTAATTGCTCAACGGCTCTATTGTGATGTCATCAGCCCATGTTAAGTCTATGGGGACATTTTGAACAGTTTTTAATTAATAGTTTAAAAAGTATAAAAGTTACAAAGCTGAAAAATACAAAGCACCTATGTCCTAAGTAAGACCTACGTAACATAGTTTGAATGAAGTTTCTACGTTAAACGGTTGAAGCTGCATTAAGTGCGTTAGAAGGAAGAATAAGAATAAGAAGCCTAGGAAGAACAGTACAGTGCATTTTCATGCACTGTAATAATAATAACTAGAAAAGCATTTCCTGAAGGAAATATAGTGCATGAAAATGCAAAAATATGATGAGTTCATATGGTTAAATTATTTGCTTGGTAGATAAGGTTTACTATAGTTGGAATGACTGAACAGTTAAATAGGTTGATAATTGAAATGGTTAAATTATTTAGGCAGATAGTTGACGATAACTAACAGTTGGAATGGCTCCAATGTTTGCTAGTAGTTATGCTAACTATGTTAAAGATAATAATGCTAACCAAGTAACTATGCTAACTAGCATGCTAACAATGTTAAAATGTTAACTATGCTAACCATATGACTTAGCTAACCTAGCTAATCATTTTTATTAGTTATGATAACTATGCTAATTAGCATGCTAACATGCTAATTATGTTAACCATGTGACTTAGCTAACTTAGCTAATCATTTTTAGCAGTTTTGCAAAAAATGCTAACTAGCATGCTAACATGTTAGCATGCTAACTATGCTAACCATGTGACTTAGCTAACTTAGCTAATCATTTTTAGCAGTTTTGCAAAAAATGCTAACTAGCATGCTAACATGCTAGCATGCTAACTATGCTAACCATGTGACTTAGCTAACTTAGCTAATCATTTTTAGCAGTTTTGCAAAAAATGCTAACTAGCATGCTAACATGTTAGCATGCTAACTATGCTAACCAAGTTACTTAGCTAACTTAGCTAACTAGCTACAGTGGGTAGGAGTCATAGTTGATGACAAGTAACAGTTACAATGGCTGAACAGTTAAAAAGTTCAGTAGTTTAAAGGGTTAAATTGTTTAACAGTGAAATATTGTAGTGAGGACTTTTATTTTGAAACAGTTTTTGGCAGAGGAAGCAGTTGAACAGGATGTGTAGTCTTAATAGGGCCAGTTTGTATGCTTAAAGCCTGAGACTGGCAGTTGATGCAGGTGGCCCGAACACCTGCCATAGGATTCTAATTGCTTAACGGCCGTATTGTGATGTCATAATCATAATGTTAAGTCAATGGGGAAATTTTGATAGTTTTTAATTAATAGTTTAAAAAGTATAAAAGTTACAAAGTTGAAAAATACATAGCCCAAATGTCCTAAGTAAGACCTACGTAACAAAGTTTGAATGAAGTTTCTACGTCTAACGGTTGAAGCTGCATTAAACGCGTTAGAAGAAGAAAAATAAGAACTAGAAAAGCATTTCCTGAAGGAAATACAGTGCATGAAAATGCAAAAAATATGATGTAAAATATCATACAGAGTAAAAACAAACTATATTGGTTGCTAGGTAGATGAGGTTTAATATAGTTGGAATGATTGAACGGTTAAATAGGTGGATAATACTTAACTTAGTTAACTTAGCTAATGTTTTCATTTTTAGTAGTTATGCAATGCTAACATGCTAACTATATTAACCACGTGACTTAGCTAACCTAGCTAATCATTTTTAGCAGTTTTGCTAACTATGCTAACTAGCATGTTAATATGCTAGCATGCTAACGATGCTAACCATGTTACTTAGCTAACTTAGCTAATCATTTTTAGCAGTTCTGCTAAAATTGTTAACTAGCATGCTAACATGTTAGCATGCTAATTATGTTAACCATGTGACTTAGCTAACTTAGCTAATCGTTTTTAGCAGTTTTGCTAAAAATGCTAACTAGCATGCTAACATGCTAGCATGCTAACTATGCTAACCATGTGACTTAGCTAACTTAGCTAATCATTTTTAGCAGTTTTGCTAAAAATGCTAACTAGCATGCTAACATGCTAGCATGCTAACTATGCTAACCATGTGACTTAGCTAACTTAGCTAATCATTTTTAGCAGTTTTGCTAAAAATGCTAACTAGCATGCTAACATGTTAGCATGCTAACTATGCTAACCATGAGACTTAGCTAACTTAGCAAATCATTTTTAGCAGTTTTGTAAAAAATGCTAACTAGCATGCTAACATGTTAGCATGCTAACTATGTTAACCATGAGACTTAGCTAACTTAGCAAATCATTTTTAGCAGTTTTGCAAAAAATGCTAACTAGCATGCTAACATGTTAGCATGCTAACTATGCTAACCATGAGACTTAGCTAACTTAGCAAATCATTTTTAGCAGTTTTGTTAAAAATGCTAACTAGCATGCTAACATGTTAGCATGCTAACTATGCTAACCATGAGACTTAGCTAACTTAGCTAATCATTTTTAGCAGTTTTGCAAAAAATGCTAACTAGCATGCTAACATGTTAGCATGCTAACTATGCTAACTATGTGACTTAGCTAACTTAGCTAATCATTTTTAGCAGTTTTGTTAAAAATGCTAACTAGCATGCTAACATGTTAACTATGCTAACAATATGACTTAGTTAACTTAGCTAATCATTTTTAGCAGTTTTGCAAAAAATGCTAAATAGCATGCTAACATGCTAGCATGCTAACTATGCTAACCATGTGACTTAGCTAACTTAGCTAATCGTTTTTAGCAGTTTTGTAAAAAATGCTAACTAGCATGCTAACATGCTAACTATGCTAAACAAGTTACTTAGCTAACTTAGCTAACTAGCTACAGTGAGTAGGAGTCATAGTTGATGACAAGTAACAGTTACAATGGCTGAACAGTTAAAAAGTTCAGTAGTTTAAAGGGTTAAATTGTTTAACAGTGAAATATTGTAGTGAGGACTTTTATTTTGAAACAGTTTTTGGCAGAGGAAGCAGTTGAACAGGATGTGTAGTCTTAATAGGGCCAGTTTGTATGCTTAAAGCCTGAGAATGGCAGTTGGTCCAGGTGGCCCGAACACCTGCCATAGGATTCTAATTGCTGTGATGTCATAAAGGGCAATGTTAAGTCAATGGGGAAATTTTGATAGTTTTTAATTAATAGTTTAAAAAGTATAAAAGTTACAAAAATGAAAAATACATAGCACCCATGTCATAAGTAAGACCTACGTAACATAGTTTGAATGAAGTTTCTATGTTAAACGGTTGAAGCTGCATTAAACGCGTTAGAAGAAGAATAAGAACTAGAAAAGCATTTCCTGAAGGAAATACAGTGCATGAAAATGCAAAAATATGATGAGTTCATATGGTTAAATTATTTGCTTGGTAGATAAGGTTTACTATAGTTGGAATGACTGAACAGTTAAATAGGTTGATAATTGAAATGGTTAAATTATTTAGGCAGATAGTTGACGATAACTAACAGTTGGAATGGCTCCAATGTTTGCCCTTAGTTATGCTAACTATGTTAAAGATAATAATGGTAACCAAGTAACTATGCTAACTAGCATGCTAACAATATTAAAATGTTAACTATGCTAACCATATGACTTAGCTAACCTAGCTAATAATTTTTATTAGTTATGATAACTATGCTAATTAACATGCTAACATGCTAATTATGTTAACCATGTGACTTAGCTAACTTCGCTTATCATTTTTAACAGTAATGCTAACTAGCATGCTAACATGCTAGCATGCTAACATGCTAACCATGTGACTTAGCTAACTTAGCTAATCATTTTTAGCAGTTTTGCTAAAAAATGCTAACTAGCATGCTAACATGCTAGCATGCTAACTATGCTAACCATATGACTTAGCTAACTTAGCTAATCATTTTTAGCAGTTTTGCAAAAAATGCTAACTAGCATGCTAACATGTTAGCATGCTAACTATGCTAACCATGTGACTTAGCTAACTTAGCTAATCATTTTTAGCAGTTTTGTAAAAAATGCTAACTAGCATGCTAACATGTTAGCATGCTAACTATGCTAACCATCTGACTTAGCTAACTTAGCTAATCGTTTTTAACAGTTTTGCTAAAAATGCTAACTAGCATGCTAACTAGCATGCTAACATGCTAGCATGCTAACTATGCTAACCAAGTTACTTAGCTATCTTAGCTAACTAGCTACAGTGGGTAGGAGTCATAGTTGATGACAAGTAACAGTTACAATGGCTGAACAGATAAAAGTTCAGTAGTTTAAAGGGTTAAATTGTTTAACAGTGAAATATTGTAGTGAGGACTTTTATTTTGAAACAGTTTTTGGCAGAGGAAGCAGTTGAACAGGATGTGTAGTCTTAATAGGGCCAGTTTGTATGCTTAAAGCCTGAGACTGGCAGTTGATGCAGCTGGCCCGAACACCTGCCATAGGATTCTAATTGCTTAACGGCTCTATTGTGATGTCATCAGCCCATGTTAAGTCTATGGGGAAATTTTGAACAGTTTTTAATTAATAGTTTAAAAAGTATAAAAGTTACAAAGCTGAAAAATACAAAGCACCCATGTCCTAAGTAAGACCTACGTAACATAGTTTGAATGAAGTTTCTACGTTAAGCGGTTGAAGCTGCATTAATTGCGTTAGAAGAAGAAGAATAAGAAGCCTAGGAAGAACAGTACAGTGCATTTTCATGCACTGTAATAAGAAATTTTGGAAGAACAGTATAGTGCATTTTCATGCACTATAATAAGAAGAAGAAGCCAGGAGATTTCAAGATAGTGGATTCCATCCACTATAATTCTGACTACTGTCTAATATGTGATTTCCAATGTATTGTGTATCTCCTTTTATACTATTTATTATGTATGTGTATGATATGGACCTGTGTCTGCAATAAGGCTTCATATATATTTTGTCTTTGACTGACACCACAGTGAAGTTAGTTTCACTTTACCAATGAGTTCAAATAATAGACGAGTGCAAATGCATGTACTGTATGCTATACTCTGCAAGGTTTTAGTAAAGTATGGTTTATTGGAATAACTGTTCCATACAATCTCGTGTTAAAGCAGATTCCTTCAAATGTGCCGCTGACTATCAAAATACCGATGCACTGTTTGAGGTTGCACTGCTCGCTGTAAAAGGGAATGACAGATGTCATTCTCATTGTTTTAAATGATGTTATGCCCAAAACACACCCATGACTGATTAAGAAACCTAGGAAAGCCTTGTTGCACCATTGATGTTTGATAACGAAAACACTCCCAATGTGGACTAGACATCCTACTAAATTTAAATAAGCTCTTGACTCGTGACCATGCATTTTAGACCACGATAATAGGGCCCTTAAGCTGAATGTTTTGGAGGCCTGTTACTGTAATAGTCAGTAATAAAATCTGAGGAGAAGACTTAATGCGTGCACACAGATATTCAAATGATGTAAAGTCACCGAATGATGACTGATTGCAATGAAAAGACATTTTGAAAATTGTGGCTATCCCCCCACCTCTTTTATTTGCTCTGGTAGCACTCAAAAAACTGAAATTTGGGGGAGCTGATTCGATGATAGTAGTAGCACTGTTTGGTGGATCTAACCATGACTCAGTTAAAAATAAAAAATCAAGGTTGTGTGTGCAAAAAGTGCTAGTTTTGCTGTAAGTGTTGGGGAAATCTGATCCACGGGGGAAATCTGAGGTTGTTGTGGTATGGGTATAGGAGATTTGACTGGTTTAAGCTCGATGCACTTGTCGTCTATTTCTTGTCAATACAGAAATAGAGAATATCATAGGCTTACTGGGTCCCGGCATGTTCTCAAAACTACTGTCAATACCATTTCTATTGCAGGGACCCTGAGAATATCATACAACACTGTCATCAAATAATTGTCCCCTGCTGCTACCATCAGTATTTTCCACTGCTCATTCCGTGCTATGCTGCTTAAGAGATCCTTCTGAACGGGGAGGGGGAGGGCGTGGAGGCGCCCTGTGCTTCTTTGGTGCTAAAGGTCTTGGGCTAGTAAAACACTGTCTGTCTGTTGACAGTCTTGGGCTACTAAAAAGCTACAAGGATACTGGCAGCAGTCTTTCCATTCTTGCAGGGAACATCATGTGCTTGGGTGGGGGTGGTGATGGGTATTCAGGGGATCCTGGGGAGTTCGATTGGGTGGTGGGGTGATGGGGTGGGGATGGTGATGGGAGATTAGGAGGGTTTGGGTGGCCTGGGGAGTTTGATTGGGTATGGATGGTGATGGGAAATCAAGGAGGGTGGGAATAAATGTTGGTCCAGAGTCTCCATCTGCCTGCTGAGGTCCTGGAGAGTTTGTTGCAGATGCTTTGCTTTCAGCAGGTATTCCAGTAGTGTTCATGTTGTTGTGTCTTGTGGTGGCAAGGAGTCGACTGAGGTGGGGACGGATATTGGTAATGCTGTGACCCTTCCTTTCTGATAACCTCACAGCAGCTTTAATAGGTGCCATCTCCTCATGCTCATTACATCCATTTGTTTGCTGAGATTCCGCGGAGTTTGACGCCAGTGATCGACTTTGAGTCATTTCAGCAGCACCCTCCTTATCGTGTCTAGTGGACATGGCTGGGCATTGTTGAGCTGGTTGTTTATGTTTCTCCAAGGTCTGCATTTCAGTGGAGGCTAGCGGGTGATTACCAGAGGGCCCCACAGCAGGGGGGGTTGGGCATATCTCTGTTTCAGCTTGTGCAGAGTGTTTTGGTTTAGCTGAGTTGATGATGTCAGCTTGTTGCGTTTGTACTGTATGGCCACTGAGCGTTTATCAGAGGCTCGGCTCAAGGTTGACAGAAACAATGTTGGGTGCAGGAGAGAGAGGTGATAGTTTTCGGTTAAGATCTTGGCCCAAGTCCAACTCAGCTCTGTGCTATTTGGTCTGAAATATTCTGTGCAATTCCAGAAAAGGTTAAAATTGTCAATAAAATTCATCCCAAATGAAGCCGGGCCAGGTGAATAGTCTGGTAAATATAATGCTTACCTCTGCTGGGAGTGGGCCAGATGAAAATCTGTATTCCAAGCTCATATAGGGTCAAGAAAAGTTCCTTGAAATCTTCTTGGACATACAACTGTTCTTTTTAAATGTCATTTGCTCCAACATGCACAACGATGGGCTTGATAGTTAGCACATTTGGCATACTTTGATACCAGTTCAAGTACAAGTTTGTTTTTTGTGTCAGACACTGAAGCATTTGGGAAAAAACATACAATCGTCCTTTCCCCATTTAAAAGACTCACAGCAGAGTTGCCAAGAACGAGGGTTGTGGGATGAACAGGTGCCGAGTGCTGCTTCTTGTCTGTGCCCATCTTTCTATTGTTGTGGTTTAATCGCTGCCTGCTTTGGGTCTGTTCCCTTGGAAATTCCTCTCTTTCATCCCGGAGGCATTAAAATCTGTTCCATAGTTTTAGGGGCTGTGGGTTTCCCTTAGGACCACAAACCCTGTAGTAGTTTGTTGGTCTGTCTGATACGAGGCCTGGAGTTAACATCTGAGTTTTCTGGTGTTGAAGTAATAACAGTTCTTGAATTGTTTTGTTTTTGGTCTGGCACCTTGCCTGTGCCAAGGCTCTACTCCCATTTCCTTTTGTGACATCAATGCATTAATCTGCTCTGTTAGCAGTGATATTCAACTGCTGGGACTGCATTTCCATTTGTTGTACTCACTTCATGAGATGTCTCTCATAGTTCATCCGTCTTTGATGGAAGGGCATCAATCTTTGATTCCAAAGTAGAAATCCTCTGTTCTAGCTCAGTACATTTTCCACATGATCTCCTGGGTCTCAGGCCGGAGGAGCGCATTTTGTTTTAATCCAACGTCAGGGTGACTCGCTGTTCAGTTTTTGCCCATTGGCTTGGCTGGATCATGTAAAGTAAAAAACTAACCACTAAAGTTTCAGATTTAAATGTACTGGTTTCACTGTCTTTGCTAATCTAGATTGTAAATGAAATAAAAGAATGAAAAAGAGTGGAAATTGCTAGAAAGGATAGGTCAAGCAGGAGCAGTGTGAAATATGTGGGGAGTGAAGTCTCATGACTATGCCAGCGACTATGCCACACACACACACATACACACATGCACACACACGCACACACACACACACACACACATACACATACTACAGGAACACCAGGAATTTTCAAAAACGTCTGAAAACAAATCTCCTATCTTAGACATGTCACTCACTTGAGAGAAACTTGAGAGTCCATGTCCTTGATAGATTATCTTTAAATGTAATTTTACTACTTTACTTTTTTCGTGATTGCAGCATGTTCATTCGCTGGCATAGTCATGAGTCTTTGTCAGGTGTGATTGGATGTAGAGTGATCTTAATAACGTGGCACTTCGGACCTTAACCCATGGTAAACATGTCTGGTGTGAAAGAGTCCACTCAGGATCACAGTGAGCAGATGAGATCAAGACCCCAGGCCCTTCTGGGTCCGCGGGTCAGATTTGATCCTGGGCATTCGGACCCAAGGTTCACTCTAGGCACATGGGAAATGACCGCGGGTCAGATTTGAACCTGGGCATATGGACCCAAGGTTCACTCTAGGCACATGGACCCAATGTAGTGCAGACACTACAGACGTTTTCCCCCAGCGATCAGACATTCTGATTGGCTTGTAACATTAAAATCAACTGATTGGTTAATTACTATTACGGGTACTCTTTGCTTTTGTTTCTGTAAAGCACATTGAATGACCCCTGTGTATGAAATGCGCTATATAAATAAACTTGACTTGACTTGACTGATGCAAAGGGGGGGGGGGGGGGATAATGAATCAAAGGATAATGAATCAAATAGGTAACCATAAAATCTTGGACATATTTTATGTCATAGACTTCTACAGTTTCCTGTCAAAGAACATAGACTTGATTGGCAAAAACCCTCAGAACCCCCCACCCCCCACCACCACCACCAGTTTATGCATGAGTTGTCAAGGTAACCCATTAAGCTAAGTTGACAGAAATTGCATCCCTGTTTCTTGACTCTTTTTCATTCTCTCGTTCTTGCTTTCACACTCCTTTTTCTTTCTTTCTTTTTTTTTTTTGTTCAAAAGGCGCATGTGGCATCTGGGAAGATGCATGCGCCAATGAAGAAAGAGGCAATGAAGACTGCTAAAGTGGCTTCCTCCCCATTCTGAAGGGCCAGAAATTGAGACTTCAATGGGACTCTGGTAATTACTCGCCGTTGCTTCTACCTCAGGGAGAACAAGTGGACGAGGTTTGTGTGTGTGTGTGTGTGTGGGTGGGTGCTGCTGCCACTCTCTCCCTTGAGCCTATCATTTGGGATGACTTAATGAATATCTCCATAGAGCAGAGGCATAATGCCACAAAACTCAAGTCTAATTACAGGTAATTGCATTTCACAGGGAGAGACCAGAGGGTGGGAGTGGTACGAAGGCCTGCAGTCTTCCTCACCAATCCACCTCTACCGGCTGGGCTTTCATCTTACCCAATCAACATGATGGCTCAGGAGTGCCAAGCTGTAGGGTTGTGTGTGGGGTATGTGAAATAGCAGGGGTAGCTATTACCTGATGTTCCACTTCTGTTCGTCTGAAGTATCGCTCTTCCTCCTGCCCTTGCAATTATAGACCAGCAATCAAACTTGCGGCCTTCTGCAGCGACCTGAGAACAACATGGTGGGATAGCGCTTGGAGGTCTGCCTTATCCAGAATGACTGGCTGACCTGCTGGGTCATCTCCGTGGTCATTTGCTGCCCAGATGGGCATGTTTCTGGGTTACATGGTGCTCTGTAGGGCAGCTCTGTTTGTTGGGCAACTGAGAGAACACTTTAACCCAGTGTACTCCCTCAACATTTTCATCAGGTTCAGCACGTTATGTTATTATGTGTATTTGGCCCTGTTTACACTTGACTTTGGAATGCATCTTGGAGGGGGATGCTGCAGCATCACTGGCCACAGAGCCCACACCACACCACACGTGTGGAGCCCACACCACACCACACATGTGGAGCCCACACCACACCACACGTGTGGAGCCCACACCGCACGTGCACACGGGGACCCGGGATCGAGTCAAGTCCTCTCTCTCCCACTTACTTCCTGTCACTCTCTTCACTGTCCTATCTGATTAAAGGCATAAAAAGGCCACCAAAGAAAAAAAATGTGTGTGTGTGTGTGTGTGGGGGGGGGGGGGGTGGTATCTTGGACGATCGGTTCACAAGTAGATAGCAAATACACCTCACACGTGTATAAACAGAGAAGTTCCAAACCACTTATTGTGTTCAGATTTTGTTTTCCCCTACATTACTTTTACGAAGTGTCCTTGGTGGGGCTGTCACAGTAAATTTGTTCCGGGAGAGAGAAAGTTCCAGATGATGCAACAATACCGTTTTAATCAGCTGTTTGATGCTCTGCGGTCTGTGCCTCTGTCTACAAAAGATATGCGGTGATAAGGATCCTAAACCACCTCAGTGTTGAAGCCAGGCCCGGGGTGGGTAATCGGGAGAGAATCAGGAGTATTCACGGTGGGCCGCTTCACTTTTGGGCCGGTCGAGGAAAAGAAATGTGACATGTCACGTTAGTCTATAAGTAGGCTATACACGTTCCGCATTCTGTGCATTCCCGTTGCCTCTGCATGGGTTGTAGCCTACCATGTAAGGGAGTTCTCCCCTCCCAAAAAGAGTTGTTTGGGTCCATATAGCCCAGGGGTGGGCAAACTGCGGCCCGCGGGCCGGATCCGGCCCGCCAAGCACTTTCATCCGGCCCGCCGAGCATTTCATTTAGTTATCAGGCTGCTCGCTATTTTTTTCCTGCGATAGAGACGTTGGTTAGCTTTACTGCAAACTGCTTTTCACTCTCCTTAGATAACGTTTACAATATCGATGTCAAAACATCATGTTAAATAGTTTTACATGATGTTATCTCTAAGTTAACTCTTAGTTATCTCCTTTGCAGCAGATCTAACGTGAACATTAAGCAATCCATTTAATTGGGAACGCGTCTGCACTTACGAGAGGGAGAGAGAGCCGCAGGTTCCAGCTGGCTTGTGATTGTTGATAATTGATAATCTCCTTCTTATAAGAAAGTTTTAAAAGGAAATCATGAAGGCAACAGTAGTTCCCACTACTGACCATTTAAAAACTGTGAGAGGGCCCAGCCGTAGGTACAGCACTAGCCATAGCGGAGCAGGCATAAGACAAATAAACGTGAATTAAAGCGACTGTCTTAAAGCGACAGTGCACAATTTATACATTTGTTAAACAGCATAAAATTAGCAGTATTTTTAAAACAAATTAGCAGTATTTTAAAACAAATACTTTTCATACTAAATTATAGGCTATAAAAAAAAAAATACGCGTGGGGGGGGGGGGGGGGGGGGGCAATTTTCAAAACCCAATGTGGCCCTTGAGCCAAAAAGTTTGCCCACCCCTGATATAGCCCGTCTATTCCAAAAAGTTTTCTCAGCCAGGCTGGCCCTACAGTAGCCATAAGCGTCAGGAAGGATGGATGGTAGAAACGGCCAGGTAGAATGCTGCTAAATGTGCATAGCTTCCAGATTACAGACAAAAGTGGCAACTGGTAAAGAGAGATAGCCTATAGGCAATGATTATTAGCAATGTAATTATTGGGCTAATATTGGACGTTGTAGCGTTGTCAAGCTATTCGTAAGCAACATATTAAATTACTTAAAATATAGCCTTTTGTATCCGATTCATAGACTTTGCAGTATGCAAATAACAAAACTGAAGCTTGATCTGTGTAGGCCTTTGCGGTAAAAATTGTAGCCTCTGAACAGCAGATCAACCAGTCGACCATTGAAAATGATGAGCCCTAAATTAGTGATGAGGAGGCCATGACTACAGGGACAAGTAGAGAGGATAAATTAAAGTTGTTTAATGTAAGAAAGTGCAATTATGCTACATGATAAACCTATATGCCTTGTTTGCTCAGAAAAAGGTGTAGTAAAGGAGTAGCCTAGGCTAAATCACCAAACAATATAGCCTACCCATGCAAAAAAGCATGTAGCCTAAACATTAGTTCAATATGCCTCTTTGTGGAAGCGTGGGATAGGCTACATTTCAAAGGCTTTCTTTCTTTCTGTTTTTGTTAACTTGTGGAATAGTGGAATATTTTTTGTTAACTTCTCAGTTGAAGTGAATTATTATATAACCTTTACACATTTGTTGAACCATACTAATAAAAACTACATTAATTTATCCAATTTCCACCACTATGGAAAAATTGGGCCGGTCTTGGGCCTGAAACTCCCGGGCTGAAAAGTGGCCCCACTCCGGCCCTGGTTGAAGCCCACCTCACACTCACACAAGGCGCTTTTTAAAACAAAATGTAAACAGGGTCTTTGTGTGGTTGTGTGTGTGTGTGTGTGTGTGTGTGTGTGTGTGTGTGTGTGTGTGTGTGTGTGTGTGTGTGCGTGTGTGTGCGCAACAACATGGCCTCTTTCTTTCTAGGAGCCCCATGGAGCAGAGCTGGTGCAACAGGCAGCGCTGTCAGCAGCAGACCACCTCACTAAGCTGCTCATCTCCCACTCTCTCATAAACACACACACACACACACACACACACATACACACACACACACACGTGCATGTGCGCGGCATCACCACATGTCACCACCAGCTGTTGCTGCTGCCACAATTAAAATAAACAAAATGTGTCAGAGCTTGGCAGGATGTGGCGTGGTGCAGTGCGGTGCGGGGAGGAGCAGCGAGGACCCCAGGGCTCTTGTGCGTCCTGATCAGAGATGGACGAAGCGGCGTTTTTGTGATGGGGCCATCCTGGACTCAGAGGGGGGTCATGAAGAGGCCGTCATCATGTCCAAATTGGGCTGCCAGCTGAAGAGGTAGAGAGGGATGGGTGGCGGGGGGAGAAGAAGAGAAGAGTCTTAGGAGTGAAAGAGAGAAAAAGAAAGAGAGGCTATTCTGCTTGCTGGTCATTGCCAAAGAACTTGCACCAACAGCTTGGGGGACTTGTTTTGTATTTTTGTTTTGTTTTATTTTGCTTTGCTTTGTGTTGTTTTCTCTTGCTTCGCTTTTTTGGTGTCTTTCGTCTCACTAAGATCAAAGCTAAATCTACTATGGAAGGAGTTCTGGACTGTTGAAACATCGTCATGTTCACTTGCAATTTTACAAAGAGCTTTGTTCTATTATTTCACTGTTCATGACATTCATATTTTTACACCATGGAGTAAAATCTGATAGACGGATAAAATGGACTTACTTTGGGAGTGTGCTTCGCTTTTGAACACATTTTTTTCTTTTTTTATCCACCTCTCATTACCCCGCCCCCTCTCTTTCTCTCTCTTTTTCAGAATAGACATACAGTACAGGGAGAGATTGCTTGCCTTGACATTGTTTCACTTAATGAAAGAACGAGGAGGAACGAGGGGCCTTTCAGTCTCCTCACTCATGCTCTCAGAAAGGATGGCCCTGAAATATCAGGCTGAAAAGAAACTTCAGCAAAACACACACAGTCAATGTGGTCCAAGCTCTTTGAATAGCTGAGGAATTCATTAAATCTTTGCCTCTTTTTAAATGTAGGAAGGATAAAAGAAAACCCCACATACTAATGTCATTTGGAGTGGGAAACTTTTGCTGGCCCTCCTGGAGTACCATGCGATGAAGCTGACCTTACAATAATCAGGCTTGTAAATGGTGGCATTTTGGATGCCCTGTGTAGTACCTACATTCATCATGCTATGGTGGTCCTTCAGAGCGGTAATTTCTTTTTTTAGGTTGGTCTCCGCACTGCTTTGAAAAGCGGAGTCAGTGTCCATGGCTCTACCTACCTGAATAACAACTCTGCAAAATGATGATTTATGCATTTCCTATTTATTGGATCAGTTTTCTGTGGTATCCTGGTGATCCTATTATAACATGTATTTAGCACAATGGACGGGTATGGCAGACGTAAAGGGAGCCTTTTCATCCTTTTGTGAAAGCGAGGCTGTCCTCAAAATTACTTCCTCTGAAGTTAAAAGCCTTTGCAGCGAATATGTCTATTGTGTAGAACTAATATATGACCAGTAATTGCAACTAATAACTTATTACTCATCCATACACAAATTCTAATTATGTGTACTTAGAAGACAATTTGACAAATAGGATGAGTGGAGGACCAAGCCCTTTTCACAAGCTCCACAAGGACAGCCTGGAGAATAGAAGTCACACAAAAGAAGCTTAAAAAGCAACCAGTGGTATGTTTTTTTTATTATTATTCCTTTTTATTTTTTCTGTTTTCTTTTTCTTCTCTCAGGATTAATATGTAACCTCATTCACATCCCCACAACAGTATGCCAGGCTTTGTATGCTGGTCCCAACCCACTCCACCTCAGTCCTTGCATCCCTAACATGCACACACGCACGCACGCACGCACGCACACACACACACACACACACACACACACACACACACACACACACACACACACACACACACACACACACACACACACACACACACACCTCTTGTTGCAGGGAGCATTGATGTAATTGTAGTATGTAGTATCCTCCTGCCTGGATATCTGTGGAGGTCTGTCAGTCACAAGGGCCAGGCCTGAGGCCTGGGGGAGCCGAACTGTCCTCCCCCCTTGGCCATAGGGGTGCAGCTGGACTACTGTGCTGGGAGCTGTTGTCTGCTGCAGGGCTAGACGTGTGAGCGCTCCAGGGAAGAGACTGCTCCACTCCCCTGCCACTGAGAGTGGGGGACTGTGACACCAGCGCACAGACAGAGTTGGCCGAGAGGGCACACACACTGTTAAGGGCAGGACATTAACAGCATTTGTCCCTGCTGCATTGTGTGACCTGCTGCTGGCCTGACAGAGGTAAAAGACTGAACAAAAATATCAATCCCAGAAAATCCAGCAGAGAGCTATAGTGGCTTCAGGCAGCACTGTCCTTGAACCAATCCAGTCCAGTTTCCTCATTCACATGTCCTTCCACTGTGGTTTTCTTCTATTTTTTGTCTTTTGTCTTCTGTTCTCATATCTCTACTCTTTTATCCTCTACTGATTGACCAGTTGCACTCCCCCCTTCATTCCTCTCTCTGGTCCTCCATTCATCAACACTCCTCTTGAAAGGCCAGGGCTGACTGGAACTGTGCGCCGAGTTCTCTGTGACATCATTGTTTATCCTGAAAAAACCTACTGGTTGCCTCAGCTAGCAGCTAATGTAGAAAGTAATCCGAAACATAAACAAACAAAAAAAATAAACCTCCTAGCTTGGACTTATAGCGTGGATACTAGATGCATGAAGCAAAATTATACACTACTTTCTTATTCGATGCTGAAATTGACCAACATTGAGAACAATTATTATTATGTTTTTTTTATTTATTTCAAATACAGAAAATAAGTGTCATACCTAAAAAAGAGCTTCCATTAACAATGCTCTTTAAAGGGGGAAGAGAGCATAAATACATCACAGCTGTAAAGGCAGGCTGGACAGAGAGAGAGAGAGAGAGAGAGAGAGAGAGCACAAGGAAGAAAGAGAAAGAAACAGAGAGACCAAAGGAAAGGCGAGCCACCAAAACACAGGAATAAAAGTTTGATGACTCCCTGCCCCCTTCGTGATCAATGACCTCATGGAGCCAGCGGCCCTTTCAGCGCTGGCGGAGACCAAAGGGCCCTGTCCCTCTGTCCATCCCTTTACAGGGGCCGCGCCACAAGAAGACTAGCACCAGACGCCCAATAAAGACTCCCGCACTTCATTTAAAAGCCATTAATATTCCCCTCTGGCCAACGCGCTTTCTTTGGGGATGGCAGGTCTGGACACGCCTCTGAGGGCTGTGCTGTGCTGCTGGTGACTGGTTAACTGTGTGTTTGGTCAGGGGCTGGGAGATGGGTGTGTGTGTGTGTGTGTGGGGGGGGGGGGGTTACAGTGAGTGAATGGTCTTGTCTCACACACCACTGACTCCCAATGGGGGAACTCTCTCGGACGGTTTCTTTCTTTCCCTCTCTGTATCTGTCTCTTTCCAGTCTCTTTCTACTCCCTCTCTTTTTTCTTTTTTCTTTATTCCTGAATCCCTCTCTCCCTTCACTTTTCTCACTGGTCAGTTTGCACTTTTCTCTCAGTTTTGACTTTATATGTACAGTTTCTCACTGCACTCTTTTTCTCTTTCAACATTTCTTAAAGCATTTTAAGTTGTATTCTCCTTGCCCACTGTTCATTTCCCCAAATCATCCAACCCTAGGAACAGCAAAAAAACAAAAAAAACAATTCAAATCAAACACTTAACAAATCAGTACAGCTTCTCATTCTTTTCAAACCAATGACTGTTGCCCAAACAATAAATAATGATAATAATTTTAAAAAGAAAGACAGGAATATTACATCATTCATGAGGCCTTACTCTAAATGCTAAAATATATCTAATGATATCAAAGCCTCAGTTAAATTCTAGCCAGAGGTTCTTGTAACTTTCATTAGTGAACGAGCCATGAGGCAGTCAATCCATTTAGTGAGTGAGAGGGAATTGAGTGAGAGGGAAGGCCTTAATTGGCAGTACATTAGTACAGAGAGTTGTCTGGTTGGTTATTGGGTTGTGGGTAATGAGTAAATCAATATGACACATTTGTTGAACTTTTACAGAGAGAGAGAGAGAGAGATGAACTTGAAGAGCAAAATAACACATCTCACTGTAAGGAAACAAATCTCGGCCACAGACAACTCACTCTCCACCGCTCCACTGATCAGTCTGTGCAGCAGGGCTGAATGGTGCAGGTGCGTCCTTGGAGGAATTTCTTTTGACGGCGCCCATTCTACCAGCAGGCAGGTGCTGGCTCTGGTCTAAGAGACCAGCCGCGAGGCGCTGACCCGGTCTCCTGAGTGAACCGAAGTCAGACGGCTGTGTGGCCACAGACTGCCAATAGAGCCCATTAGCAACTCACAGCTTCAGATTAATACCATGCTTTCACTCACCAGTCAGTCGATGTGGCCAGACCTGCTACTTTTACCGCTGGCTATTTGCTCATTGCTCTACTCTCTGCCATTGCTATTGTGGTCGCAATACACTCAACGATTTGACATGTTTGTATGTGTGTTAGTTCTTGTGTGTGTGTGTATTGTGAGTGTGATATAAAGTCTTGAAAAGCAAGGGCTTCTTTTGTCAGCTGGTATGTGTAGGTGGGTAGGGAAGAAATAAGGTCTTTCTGCAAGTGTTTCAAAACATTTCAATCATATCCTTAAACAAGACTTTAGAAACATGACCATTAACTGGTAATCAGGTTAACTTGTAAAACATATTTCATATTAAACACATTTCATATTAAATTCCAAATGTCTGGCTATAATTATCATACAAAACATCAAACATATCCATAAACACCATGTTGGGCAGTAACCATAGCCAACCAATCAATTTTCGGTTACACTTTACTTGACAGTATCGTCATAAGAGTGACATGACACTGTCATGAACGTGTCATAAACAAGTCATAAACTTTATGACATAACGCTTCTGTTATTCAGTGACATTCGGTTTTTGTCATAACAATTTAAGGTTAGGGTTAGGTTTAGAGTTAGGGTTAGGGTTCATGTGTAATGACAGTGTCATGTGTTCATGACAGTGTCATGTCACTCTTATGTCGATACTGTCAAGTAAAGTGTTACCCAATTTTCTATTATTACTTTACTGCAAGGATTAATGTAGTTATTTGACTTCTCCCATTGGACTCAGTAGGAGCAAAACAGATTTGTACTGTCTTTGAAGCACCAATCTTCCTTAAAAGCACTTCCTTGCCTATACCTAATTGTATTGTCCTTGGCACTTTTCTAAATAAAATGTAATATTATTATTATTATTATTATTATTATTAATCTTTGCCATTCAAAGCATTCACCATGTCTGCAGCAGTAGCAATAAATAACAAATGTCAGACACATTTAGACGATTAGCTAATTAAATTGTTCTATGAGGAAATATCAGAAGATCTCTGCATGACAGGATGGATGGAACATGGAGGTAAACTTAAGCATGTCAGGAAACAATCGCTTTGACAAAATGTCAAAAACAACCATACTCTGTGATAGCATGCAAACCAGCTAGCATCAAGCTGGCTGGCTCTCTCATAATATCACTTTGCACAGCGAGTGGCTCTGCATTACATACAGTGCAAGTCAATTGAAGGGTGCTGTGTCTCTGTGTTGAAGACAACTCAAATCCTGCAGAATTACACATAGTTCCTTTAATGACAAAACACAGCCCGTAAGTGGGATCAGGACCCAGACATGAAGAGACTGGCTCATTGCGGGCCCTTTTCTTTCTTTTCCTTTCTGCTGGGCTACCTCTTCTGCCTCACTGAAGCATGCATATGTATACTATCATGCATGTCCTTATTTGTGTGTGTGTGTGTGTGTGTGTGTCCACAGGTCAGGCTCGGGGTCGCGGTCACAGGCATGTTTTCAGGACCTGTTTGGTTCGAGAGCGAAGCATCACCTCATTGTCTCTCACATCAAAGAGTAGCTCTGTGTGTGTGTATGTGTGTGTGTGTGTGTGTGTGTGTGTGTGCGTGCAAGGGAGACAGAGAGAGAGGCTAGTGTGAGTGAGTCTGTCTCATTTGCAGCTGAATACGCATGCAGGAGCTGAGGGGTGAGTTGTGATTAGCATGTGTTTGCTTGTGGTGGCAGAGATGGAGACGGAGGAGAGGAGAGGAGGAGAGGAGAGGAGAGAAAAGAGGGTACCAGTGATCCACAGCTGGTGCGAGCCGCGCCCATACCTACTGGTATCACACACACACACACACACACACACACACACACACACACACACACAAACACATAGATAGATAGATAGATAGATAGATAGATAGATACTTTATTAATCCCCAAGGGGAAATTCAAGAGAGTTTGTGTTGTGTTTGACGTCATCCTCCTTTTAGGATGGTCCATCTTGTCCAACATAAGGCACTGGGATATATATATATATATATATATATAATATACAAACACTATACATAACACTAGACAACCACTCTGGTGTGTAGTGTCATGGCAAAGAAGTCACTCTCCTGCATGTTCTGTTTATATGATTCAAGTTACAGCACTTTCAATGTTCAAGAGTATCATCAGTAGCAGTCTCTGATATAGGTGACATGGGCAGTTGCTCAGGGCAGCATGAGTGCTCGCAACAACAAACAAACAAACAAACAAACAAACAAACAAACAAAAACAAAAACCGTCAGAATATGTGTAACCTTTCAGTTTTTGTAGATCTGTTTTCTATAGTCATTTGCATGTCATGTCAATTATATCAAGTCACTGTGTGGGTTGGATAGGTGCCCTCTCTATCTTGTCCAGGCGTCTGCTTGCTGAGAAGGTCTCACACACAGAGGTTGTGAAAGAAAAGCTTGAAGTTAAAGCTTACATAAGGTAAGTTTATACTATCAGCTGTAAAATAATTTTGTCTGCTTTTTTTGTTCCAGGGCCATCATATGGAAGTTGGTCCAGGAACATCTTATGAATGCTGGTCCAGGGTCATCATACATAAGTTGGTCCAGGGCCATCATACAGAAGTTCCCGGGCCATCATATGGAAGTTGGTCCAGGGCCATCTTTAAAATGTTGGTCCAGGGGCATCATACAAAAGTTGGTCAATGGCCATCATATGGAAAACCCATCCTGGGTTTTGAAACTGTAAAAGACTGTATGATATATTACTATATAGTGGCACAACATATGCAGACGTAGCACAAAGTTCACCAAAAACATGCAGTGTTTTGTCCGGACATGTAGGCCTAAAGATGACAAAACGTCTTATTCTTTTTTCTGTCATTTTGTCATTTACTGGGCCTATTCTGCCATCAAGCTTACCTCAAACAAAATGTGTACAAGGTCACCAAGCTTGCCTGGTATTTTTATGCACAATGAAATAGTTGTAATAGAGTTTCAGTTGTTAAACTGGAATGTCTATCCAGGCTACAGCCTTTCTCCTTTTGGCCCTTGAGCTGGTTCAGCTAACATAAGGTATTTCAAACGCAAAGATCCTTCAATAGGAAATCGCCATATCACGCTGAAGAAGGGCATCTTGCATGAAACATCCATGGGGTGATTACAAAAGATTTAAAACATTTTTAAAAAATAACTGTGAGTGCTATCCTTTATTTCTAAAGTTTAAAGACCCTCCAATAGCCCAGAAACCCCGTCGTAATCTGAATCAGAAACTGAACGTCATTCACCAGGCCCAAGGCTATGATTACAAGGAATTTCACATGGTAGGCTACCATTGTTTACACTCACATCAATGTAACATTTGTGACATACAATATTCATTGAATATTGTCATTAATACATTTGACTGACATTTTGCCTAATTCACCCGAAAACCAATACTAGGCTGAGGAATATACTGACCAGACCGTTTCCCCACAGACCCAGTGCTTCATTGTCAACGGATCAAAAACATCAGGAGGGCTCCTGGTCATCATTTCAGTGAAAACAGTCAAGGTATGTGATAAATGGACTGCATTTATGTAACACTTTTCTTTTCCAGTACTGTAAAGATTAATGCCTCACATTCACCTATTCACACACATGATGGAGGAGGTTGCCATGCAAAGTGGCAACCTACAAACAGTTTGGAGTGAAGTGTCTTGCTCAAGGAAGATACCGCCACCCTACGGAGTCCATTCATGACAGACCTGTGGCAGACGTGTCAGCAATGAGCAGCTTTGTTGGTCTGTGCTGTCGCACTCACCTGTGATTCAGAGGCCACTCCCGTCCCAGTCTCTGCCATATGCCTCTGCTCTTCAGCCTCCTGCTTGGTCATTTTGTCGATTTCTGGCCAGACGTGAACAGCTTGTCATAGCTGCTCTGTTGACGCGAGGAGCAGGGGAGGGGGGGACTGACCTGAGACCAGCCCTGTTGTGTATTCCCTACCTGCAGTCCAATCCCTGCCTACCTGCTCCCTGCTACTCCGGCTGTCAGAGCAGAGAACGCCACTGCCGTCACTGCCACTCGCCATCACCGCTGACAGATACACGCCCAGGCTAGCCTGCTCACAACACAGTCAGGGCCTCAATCTAAGCCACTGAGAGAGGGAGAGAGGAAAAGATAAGGAGAGGGAGAGAGGGAGAGAGGGAAAGATAAGGAGAGGGAGGGAGATAAAATATAAGAAGGGGGGTGGGAAGGGGGGGCGATACAGAACCATTCAACCTCGAGAGAGACTTTGAGAAAGAACACAAATTTGAGCATGTGTCTTTTGTTTCGGGCAACAGGGAGCCTGAGGCAGTCAGGAGTCTTGAGAGTCTTCAATGACTTTCTTAAACTCAAGGTTCAGTGTTAATTACCTTGCTAACCTCAGGTCACTGGATAGCCTTCTCTTTGTGTACAGTTATCAGTGTGAAGGTGTCAGTCATGTGTGTGTGTGTGTGTGTGTGTGTGTATATGTGTTTTTGTTTTCTGTGTGGCACTGCTTTGTGGGACAATGCAAGGAGGGTATCAGAGGTCAGCCGATGCACCTGCAAGTAAAGGAGAGGACCATCTGAGAGCAACTCGCCATTTGCTACGTTGCGCCCGGTGGAGGTCTTCAGTCAAGTTTCCGTCGGCCTTGAGCTCCATCCCACGCTCCCTGAATGGGAGAGTCTCCCTGACACCCTCGGTCCCCGGCAACATCCTGCCCTCCTGCACAAAGACCACCACCTCCCTCCATGTCTGTCTGCTTGTTCTGCCGGTGCTGAATTGGGAAGTCACGTTTGTGCTGTGGAGGTGTGGGTGAATGGGCTTGTTTTTGTAAAGCTTTTTGCTTTACTGTATAACGCCAGCACAGGAAAAGGAGACTATTGTTGTGCTCGTTATTGCTTTTCTAAAACGGTTACTACATATCTGGCAAGATTTCATAAAATAAAGGCACAGCAGCAAGAAATGTAACGATTTAATCATTCTTCCGCCAATAAATATATTTCCTCTATCTGAGTGGTTGCCAAGCAGTTGAGACGCAGCTACATTAACTTTTGTATCAAGTAGCGCAGTAATATGGAATGAAATGCGGTATTTATGGTATTTATGTTTATGCTGAAATTTACAACAGCATCGAACGCGATTCAGCCAGTCACAATCAAGGACTACTATCAGTTTTAGAAAGATTTATATACACAATGGCACTGCATAAGCTTGCTGTCATCGTCTGTGATCATCACATTGTAGTAGCCTAACTAGACACACAGCTTAAAGAAGGCACTGAAACAAGAGACAGGTGGAGGAGGAGGAGGGCCAATATATATCAGGAGTCATGCTTAAAGATAAATAGATGTATATAGAGTTAACATAACCCTTAAACTGTATTGCATGACATGTAACATGTCACAAAAAGCCAATATAGCCTAATTCATACCTTCCCATTAGGAAGAAACTATTTGAACTTAAAGGTGATCCAAGCAATGTTACACGTTTTTTAGGCTAAAACATTTGTTGTCACTTATACAGCAAACATCACTTCACCATCCGCTAGCTGCCTGTGTCCTGAATACACTGTAAAAAAACGCGATCTCTGTGGACAGCCCGGGGTCTTAAAACGGCCAACCTGGCCCATAAAAACATAACAAACTGTTCCAGCAAATCACTGACGAGATGTAGCCTGGGTTTTCCCATGCTGCCTTGCACGCAATTTTATTCACGCTGCTAGGTAGCCTGGATTCCATTGACTTAGTTTTCACCTTAATGAAGAAACCAATCACAGAACGGAGGGGGGACAGCAAGACGATGACGACACACCAAAGCTGTTATGAGCTACGTACACACGCATTTGATAGACATTCGTAGCGCCCAATAAACGGCTCTGGACATTCGTAAACCACGTTTCAAATACGAGAAAATGAACGTGTAGTTCCCAGACCCCATCTCAATGAGATGTGGTCTGACGTTAGCCAGGCTAGACGAGATGTGCATTTAGGAGAGTTTTAATTGCACGGGAGGGAGGGGGAGGGAGTAGCGACAGGGGCGTTTTTAGACTTTAAGGACAACCTGGGCTTAGCCCGGCTGGACCGGATGTAAATGTAAAGATTAGCTGAGGATTTTTTTGATATATATACCATACATAAAAGGTGTTATTATAGTAGACAACAGACTACATTAAACTGCCCAAATGATTTATTATTGAATTACTAGGTACATACACGTTTAAGTGTGAGGTTGCATGTAATGTATCATTAAGCAAATGTTCTGCACCTCCTTCTGTTGAGATCTCCCTTCTCTCTCCATCACCTGACTGCTCTTTTGTTGTTTGATCTATGCCAGAGATCTACCAAAAAGACAGTAAATTGTTTGATGTTGAAGTTCTGTCTCAGTCTGTTTCTCTGTCTGTTCTTATCACTTACTCTCTTCTTTCATCACTTACTGCTGTCCTTCTCATCATTTGCTATTTTTACTTCTCATCACTTACACTTCTCTCTTCTCCTCCTCATCACTTGCTGTTGTCCTTCTCATCACTTGCTGTTGTCCTTCATCACTTACACTTCTCTCTTCTCCTTCTCTAAATAATGGTTACCAATGTCCATGCCTGATCCTGACATAGGCCTATCTGCTCCTGCTGCTGGCTCCTCCTCCTCTGTTTGTAGCTCATCTTTGCTGCTACCCTCTACAAAATCATGGAATCAGCTCAGTGTGTGGCAAACCAACAAAAACATACTACATTGCCGGATACAAAGAACTTTTGAGATTGCCATTTTCAGCTCTAATTACAAATGCTTTGCTTATGCATAGGGCATTTGCATACATTTCAGTGGGCATTTAAAAATATTCCCATGAAACATGTTTATCCCCATGAAACTTGGGTTTTTTAATGCTGTTTTATGTTTATGTCATCAGCTTTGTAATCACTTTGATGGTCAAATGGCTCATTACAGGGTGAATGAAAGCTGTCTCAGCCCCCTCTAGATATTTAATGGTTTATAGTTTGTCACTGTTAAAACATCTCCCTTACGAAGGCCAACTGTGTATCAAAACTGCAATTTTTTGCTATAGTGTTAGAGAGTGTAACATCCTCGTCTGCTCGTCAGAACATCAGTACAAATGTTCAACAACGGGGGAAAGCATTTAGCCCTTCAGGCTAAATTTAGTTATTTAGAGCTGAGTGTAATAAATCTCTCTCTCTCTCTCAAAACGAGCACTGAAATGTGTAGTGCCAATCAGTGTTGCGCGGGTTTGGTCACAAGCGGCCCGCGGTCGCCCGATATTTTAATCAACCCGACAGCAACTCGGACCGCGAATATTAATTAGGACAAAATTATACCCGACCCGCGATCCGACCCGCTTATTTACAAAATGTGTGCTTTTGGTTATAGCCTGCATGCAGTGTTACAGTAGGCCATTTCTGTAAAACAAACGAATTTATTTGCGAAACTTTATGCAGTAGAACTACACGCGGTAGGCATGCAGGACATAATGTTTGCGCAGGAGAGAGAATGAGAATAAGAGCGCAAGCATGCACGCAACCACCAAGGATTAGAACAGGATAAGATTTGAAGGCCATGGACATACATCTTTCTTTCGAAAACAGAAATGGTGAGGCAAGGTAGGCAAGATACATTGCTGGTCAAAACGTCTGCGTAAGAACTGGTTTATAATGCTGAATGAAGCACAAAGCTTACGTCCACTGTTTAAAGTCACAAACACAACGAACTAAGGTAACTTTTATGCATGCGCGAACCTATACATACCGGTAGATATGGCTGTGTAGTCTGTGCCATAACATTTATTCCTGCAGGCTGCCCGTTTTGGCTGTCATACTTTTAAATGGCTTCACAAGAAGTAGGCCTAGACCATAACTTGTACTACTGTCATCTTCTTTAACAACTTTTCCCAATATTCCCCATAGCCTATATCGCTTTTCCTGAAGGGGTGTCTTTATTATTTTAACTCGCGTCTTGCTTGTTGCTACTGTTGACTTTACTGTATTGATCCTTTACTGTATTGATGCTAGCCTTCTCATGATATTTTAAGTAGGCTTATTTGTAGAAAATATATATTAAATTGATTTTAACTGACCCGCCCGCAAATGACCCGAATATCATTAAAATATTTTGTTTATGACTCATAACCGCTGGTGACCGCGGTCATCCGCGGGCGACCGCTTAATTTCGGGCAGACCGCGCAACACTGGTGCCAATTAAGCTGACCAGATGCCTTGCAGTTGCCTAATGCTTGCTTAGCCTAAAATTGCACCAGATTAATGCTGGTAAATATTGAAGTTGGCTAGTAGATTTCAGACAGAAAATACGGATTGCCTTTGAATGGCGGGTGAATTTCGCCACTTCATTTGTCAGTGACTGGTAGATATTCACATTTCAAAAAGTTAATTTTGACTCCTGCTTAGTGTTTACTAATGATAGCTTGCTAGCTAGCCAGCTAGCGATAGGATAGGTAAACAACACTAATAGCTGGCCTTTATGGAGTCGGTCGGACAGAACTAAGCTTATATTTCAGTTTGCAAACATGAATTCTTACCCATTGAAAAAGCCAAACAGTTTCAATTGTTTTTTGCTGGCCATGTCACGTCTGCTTTCTCAACATACTGCAACCTATGACGCTGAACCACCCAGTGAGTTGACAGCAGTAACGTTAGTTGAGAGCACAGATCTGATCTCAGACCAGACCGCGAAGCGACCCTCTGCCGATCTCCACCCACCCCCAGCCCAGCCCCGCCCCGCCCCGCCCCGCCCGGCCCGTTCTGCTTCTCCTTGTCAGAGTTTAGTGTTCGGGATTCCTTGTTCTAAACAGGCTAGAGGGATAGAACGCACAACGAAATAAAAAAGTTAAATAACAATTTTGGCTACCTGGGCTAAGCTCAATTTACCCCGGGCTGAAGCCCTGGTAAAATCAGCTGGCGATGCCCCTGAGTAGCGAGCTAGCTCTTTGTATTTGTTTGAACATCAACAGAAGTGATCTTTTCGCATAAAAACTAATTTAGCATTTCAATTGGATATCAGGGTCCAATCAAGGTCCCAAAAGTCTGGAGGAAGAGTGGAGAGGCACAGAATCCAAGTTGCTTGAAGTCCAGTTTGATGTTTCCACAGTTACCCTTAGAATACTTCACTGTTGGTCTACTTATTTTGAATTAAGCATACATATAGCTTACTTTTTGTGTACTGGTCAGAAATACACTAAATTGAATTATAGTTGGCTTATATAATAGGGGAGCGCGGGGCACAAAGTAACACTTTTTGGTTATGGCTAAATAATTCTAAAATCATTTGAGTTTCACTAGTTATACTTTTTAAAAAGCAACATACATATCTCTGTTACACATATGCACTGGAAGTGTGTTTGTAGGAGCTACTGTTCTTTTACAATTCCACCGAGAGTGGCGATAGGTGAAATGTTACAACCTGCCCCATATGCGGGGTTAGTTGTAACACTCATCCAAACGGCTGTTTTTAATTAGATTAATTCAATAAATGTATCTGAATGTCTATGATAGAATAGGATCTGACTATTTATGATACATAAGTCATGAACTAACAACAGACGTGTGTCGAAAATTGACTTTATTTTCTATACGGAGAAATAACATGAGAAATATGCGCCAAAGGAAGCAAAGAGTCTAACCAAGGTCAATCCTGCCAAGAAAAGCCCTCAAACCTGAAAACACATGAGGCAAAATGCAAAACATCACAAAAACTAACTAAACTAACACTAATACGCGCATATTTTTGTATTGCAACATCATTGTACAGTATGAGTGGCTTAGTTGTAACAGCGCGTTACAACTAACCCCGCTGGGTCACGTTTGTTATAAGATAAGCTAGCTCCTGCTATGAGTTGGCTACATGTTTCAAAACGGTGTTCATTTTTAGCCTACAAGACGGTTATTAAGATGATAGAAGATTGGAGTCAGTGAGCTGCACCCACAACTCAGTAATGGAAAGACAAGTACCACCTAGACATTTAAGTTGATGTCTTCAAAAGGCGTTTTGCTGCAGATCTACGTGGAAACACGTCCATACTGACTGAAAATTTGTGGAATACCGTCTCATAGTAATGTGATTAACTGACCAATAGCATGCCTCGATCAACCCCCTGCAAATAGGGAAAAAGTCCGTGTTACATTTAACCCCGCGTTACTTTGTGCCCCGCGCTCCCCTATATTATATAAGTATACTTAAAGGTTTAAGTGTCTAGCCTATACTTGGTACAAGTTTACATATACTTAATGTACTTATACTGATGGAAAAAATCTAAGTATATTTACTTGTACTTGTAGCCAGACTGATCTTTGAGAGGCTGCATGGCAGATATAGAAGAAGAAACTTATTTAAGTATATAAATATATATCAGCTGTGGGTAGCAGTGGCTCAGGAGGTAAAGGAATCGTCCAGCAACTGCGAAGTTGCAAGTTCAAGCCCAGCTCCGCCTGACAAAACACTAAGAGCCAGATGTACGTACATTTGCGAACGTAGCGTTATCAGCGTCATGGACACACCGCAGCTTGCGATCGCTGTCAGACCCAAGTTTCCGTCGTATTTATCAATCGTTCAATCCTTAGTGTAAACTGCGCCTTTCTCTGCCTTTCTCCGCCCATAAACCAGGGCTTTGAACCGATTTTTTTTTCCAATCGGTTCGTTCCGAACAAAAACGGAATTATAACGTTTCCGGTTGTGAGTTCCACCAATAAATTGACGTTCCCGAACCGGTTAGAACAAAAAAATACTGTTCCCGGAACGGTTAATTTCGTTCCTGTCAGCTGTTTAATGCTATAGAATTATGTCATATCTTTCTCATCCAGCTTAAACCAAATGTAATAATATTACAACCATTATTACATAATAATAATTATAATATTAATAATAATAATAATTAAATAGGCCTACAATTATTTCAAATGTGTAGTTTATTGTTAAAAGAGAAAATTTCCACAAAAACGTAACGACATTATTAAGACACGTGGTTATGCCACTCGGGCAACAACAAATTCCAACTGTCGGGGGAAAGGCCATCCAGTAGGCCTAATGTAAGTTAGTCCATCATTAACGTGGAGTCGACAAATATAGCTATTGATATTGTGTTTGGAATGAGCGTTTTAATTAACGATGGATCGTAATTTACCTCTTATTTAAGATGTGGAGTGGAGACTTTGTAATCCACCGCTCTCTCTCCATTCAGTCAGCGAATGTCTGATGTGATGTCACACAGGAAGTGAACCTCAGCCGTCATGGTAACCTGCGCAGGGAAATAATTACTTTTTTTTTTTTAGTTAATTAGGCAACGAAAACTTTGAGGAACGAAATAAAACCGGTATTAACCGGTTACCATTATTTTTAAATAAGTGTTCCTGTTCCAGAACATAAAAAATAATAATGTTTCCGGTTTCGTTTCTGTTCCCTGTAAAATACAAAAAGTTCCCGGTTTTCGTTTTCGTTCCTTGAACCGGTTCAAAGCCCTGCCATAAACGCAATTTACGAACGTCCACAACTGAATGGCAGCGCCTACAAGCGCTGTTGAATGAAGTTAACTGATGACACCATTAAAAAGAATCAAACGTTTAGCGATCATGAAATAATATCATACACGATAAGATGTAAACAAGCAGGGAGATAATGAATATCAGTAGTTCTACTCAAACTACTTGTGCACGTAGGCTATGGAAGATTGGTCAAATCTAACAAGTAGGAAAGTTTAAGTGAATGACGTGAAAGTGAAAGTAAGACATTCGGAAGGCCAACGAAAGTTAAGGTTGCTTTTGGTAGTACAAATACTTTCACCACAAAAACTGGTGCTCTAAATAGCGATTCTGTTGTCTTTGAAAGGTTCTCTTATTGACGCATTGAACTGCAATTTGGATTAACACCTGCTTTTACAAGGCGGAAGTATTTAGGCGCAGAATAGACGTGCGCTTTCAGGAGCAGTCTTTGTACATACCGCGGAATACATAATTAGGCGCTTTTTACTCTTCCCTCCCATCTTTTTACGCTAACTCCCACTTTCCCCTAGCCTAGAAATCTAGACGCACCCTAGCGGCGGCAAATTAATTTGCTCAGCTTGTACGTCTAGTATCGAACCATAGGAATTTCTATTGGCTTAACACCGTGGATGACGGCCAATCACAGCGCTCTATTTCGTTAGAGTCTTAAGGCGGGCTTAACAGGATAACGACATCCTGCGACGGTGAACAACAAGGAAGGTGGCTATGGCAAACGAAGAGCGGTTGTTTGAATCGGCGTTGGCGTCAACTTTGGAGGAGTTGGACTTGTGCTTTTCTTTGAAAGTATATCAACACAATGCACTTAAGTCATTCCTTTCGAAGAAGGATGTATTTGCCGTTTTGCCGACCGGATACGGATATGGTCGTAGCGATGGCCTATTGCATGCCTAGGCAGTTTGAAAGACAATTCTCTGCCCGCCCCTTGGATTAAGCGAGGTGAATGATTCGATGCCAGACTATACATGTCAATGATATAGGATGGCCCCGCCAGGCTAACTTTCCCCTGGATCCTCCCATGAATGCATATGCATGACATGACAAACGCAATCTGCCACTTTCAGCTCCCGCGACAGGCAGTTTGCGCTTTTACATGATTGCGGCCTGTTTGTACCTCGCAATGATTTTACACGCACATTGCGAAACAAATACACCTGAAGTGGGCGCAAAAGCGTTAGTACATCTGGCCCTAAAAGTGCTCCTAATGTGCTGGTTGGCACCAAGCATGGCAATCTATGCCATTAGTGTGTATGTGTAATATCAATGTAGTATATCAATAAACAATATAAATGCAGGTTATGTAGTGCACCTAAATGTTTACTACTTGTACACCTTAAAATTACTTAACGTATACTATAATGAACTAAAAGGTGTGCTAGAAGTATATAATTAGTATCTTCACTAGTTTACTTACAGTATAGTTCTCAGTACTTACGAGTTTACTATTATAAACTGAAAGTGGGCAAATTTAGTCCGAAGAAGTATAAACATAGTACATGTACAAGTGTACCACAAGTACATTTATAAACCTAAAGTAAACTTGGGAATTATACTTCAACTGCTGTTTACTTGATAAAATTAACTTTAAGTATACCTTTTTTTGATAGGGCAGTGATGATTTGGAGTGCCATGTCATCTGCTTGTGTTGGTCCACTGTGTTTTATCAAGTCCAGAGTCAATGCAGCCTTCTACCAGGAGATTTTAGAGCACTCCATGCTTCCATCTGCTGACAAGCTTTATGGAGATGCTGATTTCCTTTTCCAGCAAGACTCAGCACCTACCCACTGTGCCGAAACTGCTAGTAACAGGTTTGCTTACCATGGTATTACTGTGCTTGATTGGCCAGACACCTCATCTGACCTGAACCCCATAGAGAATCTATAGTTAATTGTCAAGAGGAAAATGAGAGACACCAGACCCAACGCAGTGTTTGTACCGGATCAGTGTTTGCATATTTAACATGTTTCATACACGTGTTTCAACACTGCATTTCGGTCGTTGCTTTTACCTAACCATTACCTTATGCATGCCCGGATGTATCCACTGCCTGCCTGCAGCCTACTTCCAAAACTCCAAAGCTGCTTGCTGTCAGATTTGGTTCCGAGGACACAAGTTCAGTGTATCAACAACACTCAATAACAGTTTATGTGATGTGTTAATCAATTAAATTCCCAACAATTTTGGTTTTGGGTTGCCAGGTTTTAACCCTATGACAAAACGGTTGAAATTGAAGTGATTGTGTATGTGTAGGGTGTATTTCATACACAATCTGGCAACCTGTGAGATGTCAGACTAATAGAAAAAATGAATGGATCAATGATTTTAAAATTAAGTTTGAAGGCCATGCAAATTACGGGAGTTTTCCGGGAGAAATAACAAAACGGGAGGGTGCCGGGAGATGACCTTGAAATACGGGAGAAGCCGGGAAAAACTGGAGTGTTGACAGGTATGCCTTAAGACCGTTATCAAAGCAACTTGGGCTTCCATAACTCCTCAGTAATGCCATCAGTTGATTGCCTCCACACCACGCCATATTGATTTGCATCACGCATTTCTTTTCAAATGGTCGACATTTCTATAACCTCTTTATTATAGTGATCACCTGATGTTAATGAATGAATTCAGTTACAAATAGATGCATTTGCATTCAACTTTACAACATTTATGCACAGTTTCCTGTTCGGATTTGCAGAATATTTGATAATTTTTAGATAATTTAGGCCTTAACATAGTCAAAATGTGTTTCTATCAATAAATTAACCCCTCTAATCAATTCCCCATGTTGTATTTATATGAAAAAGTGGTCTCATTTGTCTTTATATCATGTCTGGTTGAAAAGTTATATGAATTGTTAAATTTCTTAATTGTAAAACTCGCTATTGCAAAGGTTCTAAAAACAGCTCTGAAAAACAGTCATGGGACAATTTGCAGCAATGCTAACATCTTTTATTGTTAACTAGACATATTAAGGAGTCTAAAAAAATGGGTGTCAACAACAATTACGGGGGGTGCGTGTGGACCCCCTCTAATGACTAGACTAACTAATCCATAGGCCATTTCAATATCCACTGGGTGCCTCCATGCAATAGATATAACCCATACCAATATCACATATCTATACAGTATATGCAGCCCTCTAGTAAATGACAATTGAAAATTAGCTTTACAAAAATCACAGAGAATAAGCCATTCAAACTCTTAATTTAGGCAATTGGGGTGTACAGTTTGAAGTCTCCAGTCCCCACCCCATTGTAGAGACCTAACAGTCTCAATGTCTTGAAATGTCAAGATAGATGTCTCTGTAGGCACCTACAGATGTCGTGCCCGAATTGAAACCTTGACCTTGAAAATGCATGAAATCGTTTTCTTCTTCGGAACCCAGTTAAGCGTCTCTGATCTCTGAGCTCAGTGGCAGAGTTGTGTTGGCTTGCAACAGGGTACACCATGAGGTCTTTTGTTAGGAGAAGTGCTGGGCCCTGTCACTGTAAATGGTATTTTGGAGGCTCAATGGTGTTTTAAGCCCCACCGTCGACTTCAAGGCAGCGATGCGACTGTTGACTTCAAGGCAAGGCAACCCCAACCTTAACCCTAACCCTATCCCTAGTGCCTTCCATGCAATGCTGCCTGAAAGACGATGTTGGGGGCTTAAAACACCAAGTAACCTTTTGGAGGCATAGGGCAAGACAGTGACCAGTGTTGTACCAGGTAAAAGTGTGATGTCTTCACATGGCAGTTGGTGCTACTGTGTGAATGCATTATCTATCTCCTCCACACCTACCCTCTGCTTGGTGAAAGGAAGTTATTCTGAAAAGGCATCCGAAAGAATTTTGTAAACACTTCAGAGAAACGCTGGGTGCCTCCATGCTTTCCACACCAGCCGATCTCCCTGTCTTTTCTCTGCATTGTCTCCGTAGGCACTAGGCAGTGTCAGATGAATAGACACTGTGACCTCTAGACCCTCGAAGAAGGAGAGGTCAGAAACAGGGGCTTTCATAGTCCAAGCCTGTGTGGACAATGTGTATAAAAACAGGACATCACTTCTGTGGTATCCACTTATAATGGGTGACCAGTCTGATCACATGGATCTCCTTGTGTGTATGCTGGGCCTGGGGAGAGCAGTG
>NW_027468587.1:14220198-14255198 GCF_046254945.1 Alosa pseudoharengus | reverse complement strand
GGAGCAGAGGCTACATGTTTGCACTGTAGCCTTGGGGCCATAAAGAATAGAATGCACTAAATTTGAGGAAATCAGAAAATTCAGTAAATTCTGTTCAATCATCCTTCAGTTTCACATACAAATGAGGCAAAATCGCCATAATCCTCTCAGACAGAGCAAGGATTTGGTCATAATCTGAGGGACACACAGTGAGACCATGAATACCCACGAAATAAAATAACAAAATACCAAACTATAAATATGATTATTATTAGAATTGTCCTTTTTTGTTGTTGCTCCATCTTACTGTCTTATCCACTTTTTCAATTTTGTTCAACATGTCCTTTTTATCTGTGTATGTAATTGAGCCTTGGCAATAAAGTTACTGAAATGTTCAGGCCAAAGCTTTCTTGAATTGAACTGAATTGAATTGAATTGAGAGACTGAGAGCATGAGAGAAGAAACAGACAAATGTAATTCTGTATGAAAAATAATAGACCAAATCTTCATTCAGACACAATGCAGGTATATGTATGTTTATAATACACTAATGTACATAGCCAGCAGTAATGGAAATGCAGCTTTGTTTGTGGACGTCATATCAAATTCACATTTGTGAAAAAATAGAAAAAACAGACAAATGAAGGATGTTTGTGAAGACTGAGCACTTCACTAATCATCTTCACTTGTATTTACATTATGAGTGCAGTGGATGATGATGATGATGATGATGATGAATTATAACATCAAAACATATCTTCATGAAAATAGTTGATTATTGTTTTTGTTGTTTTTCCAGAAATTTCTTTTGTCAGAAAGATAAACCAGCCCATGGCTTGATATGACAACATATTCATTAACTCCCAATTGTCCCCAATAAACATATAAATGCTAATGCATATAAATAGCTTGAATTTCCCCTTGGGGATCAATAAAGTATATATCTATCTATCATCTATCTAAGGACACTTGACTAAAATGAGGAAGCCTTCCTCCTCCTCTGTTCCCTTGTCTCAGTCATGACAAGCAGGCTTTATTTTGATTGATGGATGGTGTGTATAGGACCATGGTCTGGTATGAACATCCTGCCTCGGTTGCTGGACCTCTACCTACAGGACAGAGGACAGTCTGAAAGGGCAGCAATGAGGTGATTGAAAATGGCTCAATGATGTACATTCTTAAAGCAACTCCCTGTTCGTGGTTGGTCAATAGTCTGCTTCTTTTTTTTTTTAATGAAACGTTGGCTCTGACTATTGTGTCTGTATCAATTAAATCTATATGGCTAGTTTGTGGAAAATACATTACATACATTATTACGGCGTTTGGTTGCACTAGATATATTCCCCACTTACATTGTTGTTTTGTTGTTATAGTCTTGTGTTCTTGTGCAGTGTCAGGCTTTAATGTTCCTTAGGTCTATGTTACATCTCTCTATCTTACATCCCACACCCTCTGAAGGTGGCCATTGTAATGTTATTTCCATACCGTATCAGCCTTGGTGTATTCTTGTATTCTTATTATGTTTGCTTGCTGTTTTTTAACAATTTGTCTGAAGTTAACTTTTCCTGTGAGCAAACCTGAGGTGTGAATGCCGCTTGAATAACATTTTTTTAACCAAGGCTACAGCCTACCAGACAGTGGGGCTTCTTATGTTACATACACACTGTATGTATAGCATCTGACACCAGACAACATAGAAATTGGAAGTGAAATGTTGCAGGGACTTTTATACACATCTCTTCTTCCATATTTGAAAATACATTTATTTCTAATGGCTGAGACACTGGACATCTAGCTAAAAACTGTTGTTCTATTTCCTGCAACTGCAAGGTGTCGGCATGGTCTTTTCCCCTATCATCTTCACTCCAGCCTTGCCTTACAGGTACCGTAGCACTTCAGCGAACATTCCCCAGAAACAGCAGCAGGCGTCCAAAGGCCCTCATTCAGGGACACTGTATTTCTTGACAACAGATTTCATTCTCATCGAAAATCCTATTACAGGGGATTGAAGTTGAAGTTGAATGGTAGTACATGACATAGCTATTGGCTATTAAAAAAAAAATGTATTATTATTTATTTGAGAATTTTTTCTGTAGCAGAGACACCGTGATCATTCAAATTTTTCTCAATTTTATTTGCAGATACATAGAGATACTCTTGTAAACCATGTGGTGCATTTAGCTGCTCCACTTTCCTGTGCAGAGCTGTCATTTATAAGGATAAAGAAAGAAAGATTTAGAAATAATTTAATAAGAGAGAAGAGGGGTTAAAAGTGTGTGTAATTGCAGTATGGCAATTCCATGTAGTGTAGTTTGAAGACGTGTATTCAGGATGCAGATGGCTTGAGTAGGGTATATGTGGTTTGTGAGAATGAATGACAATGTCATTTTCTACAGGCCTGCTCTTTATATTTAAACGTGGTAAATGCTACAGTAGATACAGGTAACTGGTTTTAAAGACAGTGTCGCTCCTGGTCCACTGCTACTCATGAGTCTTTACATGAGTGTTTATACCAATGTACCATTCATAAGTCACTTCTGCATAATACCACAACAAATGTAATACAACTTATCCTATTTTTTAAAGAAATATATGTATAATCTAATGTTCAATAAATGTTTAGTTACTTTGCCTGGTTCCTGAGGCTGTGACAACTGCTTTTAGCCAAATCCTCTGCAAGCATGCCATCCTAAGGATATAGTTCAGTTCCAAGCTTTAAAAAAAATGAATCCGTCAGTTCTACAACGGGAAATATATTCTTAAGATTTTTTTTTTATTTTAATCTGCGCAATCAAATATCCCCAGACATCGCAAGTACCCAAGGTATTTCGCTTAAACGTCTGTTATTTCATCACAGACGAATCCATACTTTTCACAGTTTTTGGATTTATACTAGGCTATTGAATAATTATATTAATGTATAAAGTACTCCAAATAGCAACACGACGTAGGCCTACTCGTCAAACGTAGGCTTGAGGATCTTCTGCTAAATATCATTTTGCATAATGTTTTTTTTTTTTTTTTACCAATGTCCCGAGCGATCATGTGCAGGTCTGCAGTCAGTCTAGTGATCTCTTGAGTGATCTCTTGAGTAACCTATCCATACTTTTCCATGAACCTTTTCAAGATTTTAATATTCATGAGCACTTCTGTATTGTGATCATTTGATTCGTTAAACTTGTTTAATTGAGCCAAATATTATCCACTGCAGCCTACAATGGCCGGACATACTGATGTTATCCTGGTAAACCTTATAAAGAGCAAAAAATATTATCTTATCTTAAATTTTATTTAAAAAGCGAAAATGGGATAAACAAGAAGAAATGTTCATATACAATATCACTTATAAACATAAACCACGTAATTCCAAATAACAGTCAATAAACTTACTTTATACATTTTTACATCTAATCTTTTAAAAACATTTCATAACCAATACTATTTTAACATCAACCATCTGTAAAAAATATATCCCGCAGCACTGGTAGACTATGATGTTAAATTATGTATCTGCCCTGGAGATTCAAAGTGCAAATTTGGACAAATTGTGGTTCAGAACCTTAAAAAAAAATAGGTTAAAAACGCGATGGACTCGCCATGGACTCACTAAATAGACTATTGGAAGCAAAACACGCTTTTTAATATATTTCGCTTTTTCTATGGATGAGGGAGAAGGCTATGCCTAGGCTACTCTGATAACTCAACAGGTTTCTGCCGAATGTCTTGCTCGCTTAAAGTGCAGTTCCAATTAGGGCATAGGACAGTACTAGATGATTCCGTCAGTTCAAAGATTTTAAAGCGTTCATTTGAGCAAATTCAACGTGTGCCATTATTAGGCCTAATATCTGCAATGATGGACAACAACATTTGGCTCATATAGCCTATTAGGAAAAAGAAAACGGTCACTGCAATTTTTTGGATTTCATAGTCTCATAAATTATATTTACAGCAATCTGTACATGTACAAAACACCAAGTAACATATCTGACAGGTAGCGAGCCCAGACTGTCAATCATTATTTTTGCTGGACTCTTGGTCGCTTTGATCGTCCGTGAAGCAAACATCAACATCACTGTCATTGTCGCTCTTTTGCTCCGGATCTTCGTACATGTCATCTATCTTATCATCGGTCTTTTTGATGGTTTGTCCTGGATGCCTTGATTTGACGTGTCTCTCCAAATCCCTCCTGCGCACCAATACCTTCCCGCAGAACTCGCACCTGTACGGCGTGTTCCCCTCTGCGTGCAGTCGGATGTGTTTGTTCAAATTGCTGGGGTCACCGAAAGGTCGGAAGCACACTTTGCACTTCAACGGTTTGTAACCCGTGTGAGTCCTCATGTGGATTTTCAGGCCGTATTTCCGTGAGTACAGTTTACCGCAGTACAGACACAGGTGTCCCTTTTTGGGCTTCCCGGTACCAGCGTTGGCTGCGGGCATGGACTCGAGCCTTGCCCGGTTCTTCTCCACAGCTATCTCAGAAAGCTGTTGTGTATGCATGGCTATTTCCCTGTCAATATTAGTAATTGAGCTCAGATCGGGGTTCAGTCCAGGGGCGCCAAAGTAGGAAACTGACTCCGGGTACTTGAGGAGATTGCTGAAGTGAAACTTAAATGGGTAGTAAGGTGAGCTATACAGTAACTCGCCATTGTACACAGTGAATGGCATCAGTGGGATGTTACAGTCTGCATTGTAAGGTTTCACCCCATCAAACTGCGGCAAGGAAAAACGTTCAAAATGAAACCCAGAGGAGATCTGAGTGTAGCGAGAGGGCGAAAGCCCCGAGTGCATTCGCCCCTCCACGTGCTTGAAAGCGGAGGTCTCCTCAAAGTGCGGCAGCAAGGGAAAGCCTCGGATAGTGTTGGCACAGGGCACCACGGGGGATGTGGAGTCAATGGGGTGGACGCACTTGGAGGGATGAGCTCCAGATACCGGTTCGTTCAGTGAACGTGTCGACTTCATTCCCCCCAAAAGCTTATTGAACCCAATGCTGTTCGGTTTCCCGGTGGACTCCTCTCTGGACACCTCTGTTGGAGTGACCTTAGACAGTCCCATAGGTTTAAATGCTGAGCGTACTCCAGGGTGGAAACCCATGTTACTCAGTACCGCAGAGGTTCCGCTCAGGCCAAGGAGATGGTTTCTGGCCGAGGTCACACTCATATCGAGGGCCCTGTCCTGCTCCTCAGATGTGGACTTCTTTGATATTCCCGCCTTGTTGAGGAAAGGAGAGGAAGGCATGTTTCGCTTGATGGAGTCGGAGATGGAGGTGTGGTGGCCGTTCCTGGGCGAGGAGGAGGTGTTGGGGATGTCTCCTGATTTGGGTGACCTGCTAAGGTTTTCAGACCCCCTTGCTTGTTCGTTGTTTACAAATCCTCTGCCGTTGCTCAGAGCGCAGTGGAAATGAACATGGGCTTTGAGCGTGTTTGGGTATTTGAAGATTCTCCAACAGTACCAACAGATAAAACGTTCCTCCCCTGGAAATAAAGTAAAAAATACAGTTAAGTATAAATACCATTGGCCTTTGAGTTACTCTTGACACATTTAATGAAGTGACAGTTAGTGTTAACCCACTTCATTTTACGCTGGCATGACACCGGTTGAACAATCAGAGGGTCAATTATATTGATGTAATGATTTTGTAATCCCTCTCTTAGCTGTTTATTACAGCCGCCGACAGAGCAAACGCCGGCCAATCTGGCGCTCCCAAAGCAGTAAAATGAATAGGGACTTTCTCTGTGCTCTTTCCCGTGGAAGTGACAGCAGCTGTGGCTTGAAATCGCAAGTCGGGAAAGACAATGAGGCCGGCCCATCTGTTGACGCTCGAGAAAAGAGCAGCGTATGTCAAGGAGCGCGCGGTGTATTGGTCCCAGAGCAGCGCACACAGGGGCCTGCGTCGCAAATCAGGGCAATATACATCCCACATGAAAGTTAGTATTCATTAGACAACAAAAGCTTATGTAGCCAGCTAATTTACCGTAGAGCACCTTATTCGGAAATGTATTTGCTCCCAAATGCATGAATATTAATGACGGAGTGACATTTGTTAACCTCTCCCCCCTCTCCCCTATTCACTATTACTGGTTACAATGGACATTATGGTGAGGTAATAATTGTTGTCTAGTTTAAAATTCATATGGATAGGGCTGTCCATTAGATGGAGTGCAACGCAAAACAAACAAAAGTAGCCTGCGCCAGAATCTGTTGCTTTTCCAGGCCTTGGTGCCCAGCTCTTTCAGCCTAACTGCCACAATATTCAATTAACATAAACAATTAGTGGGTCTCTTTTGCTTGATTACGAATAACAATCATACATTATAATCGGATTTAAATGGGATTTTGTTGCTGGTGTCGCGTATTTGTGCCCTGCATCTAAGTAATTAAGTGTTGGGCATCATATAGTCTTCTCGATTTTTTTGACTACTATTTGGTGTCCTACTATTGTTTTTTGTAGATTTGTATACAGTTAAGTGCAGCATTAATTTAGGAAATGGTGCAATCATAAAAATAATATAATGAATAATGAATCTTTAGTGTGTAGCATTTTGCATCGAAAAACGTCAGCTATTCAGTACCAACGTGTGACCAATATGAAGATATTCTTTGTTTTGATGAAATCCCCACAAGCACTCATAAACTGACTCAAGTGCATTCATGCAATTGTTTTCAACATCGATAGACTGTTTCCCCAGCTTTGGAACCTGTCCCAGAGCAAACGAATCAAATCTTTTTTTTTCTTGCGTACATGTGTAGGCTTCAATAATAATTTTAATAAATGATAAATATGAGAAAAAATAATGATATATTATATACATTATATAATGATATATATAGCCTTATTTTTTTGCATCAATCTGGCGCGTCGCCAGATACAATAGACTTAATAGGAGCAGTTTAATGGATTTACCTTTCTCGTCGTGTGTTGGAGTAGCGGTCGTGGGAATATCAAACCACTGCGCAAGTGTGTTTGAGTACCATACGCTTAATTCTTCTCCTGTCTGGATCTCCCTCAGCACACGATAGAAAATCTTTTGTGGAGCGACAAAGAAACGAAGAAAGAAGGAAATGACGAAAAGAAGGGAGGAAGAAAAATAATGAGTATAGTGCCAATATAGGTCTATATAGTGCAAATGCAAATATCATTCTCTTTATGTATCTGTGTCATATGGCGTAGCCTACCTGTCCTCCAGGTAAGTCTGAAATGGCCTCAAGATTTTGCTCCTGGCTGTTTCTGGCTGCACGGATGAGCCCGATCCAGTCCGGCAGAGGGCTGCCCGATTCATCCACAAAATCCCCTCTCACCAAACGAATCTGTAAATATTACCAGGAAAGCGGCAACATTAGTTCAGCCACAAATTATGACCTCTACTAATAAATAATAATAATAAAAAACATCAAATAAAATACTTAAATAAATATTAGTCTTTTGTTGAATCAATGCATCTATACGTTTGTTGTATTTTGTATGTTGCTGTTAATCAAACTACAATTTCCCGCAAAGCTTTTGGTGTTTATTATTTATAGGAAGTCCCCAGTTGTTCATTAAAACCACATAGAGGTGTCTGTAACAAAGGCGTGGTTAATGCGTGTTTTTTCGGTCTATTAAACAGTGGTGATCATTTCCAAGGCGAAGTGCCATATAATTGAATTGATATGAGAAACGAATTTGAGGAGTGTCAAAGCGTTTCTAAACTGTTCAAGCAAATTAAAGATTAAAGCGTGACGTTTGACACGGAGATTGCACCTGATGATCTCGCGGGGCCTGGGGCGCTACATTTAGCTGCATCAATCACACAAGCAGACAGCAGAAATAGCACGAGCCTATTTATATGGTTTAACAAACCACGAGAAACATATAACTTTAGACATCAAAGTGAGAAAAAAAGAGGTGGGGTCACAATTTGATCGGATTGTATTTTTTTTTTTCTTTACAATTTCATCGGATTGTATATTTTTCTCCAAAACAATGATTTTAGTCTAATAATAAATAGCCTAGCCTGATACCATATAGGCCTAATTTAGGACTTAAAATATCACATAAATGTGTAGGCAATGCTAATCAAATTGGCTTTCCTCAAGCTATTATAATTTTGCGCTTTTTGCAATAGATTTCATTTTTCATGTGTTGTTTTTATTTTTAATTGGCGTGTATTATTTGTATTATTATTGCTGGAGGCTATTATCTTTCTGAGGCATCTTTCTGTAGCCGCATTACATTAAATTGAAGTGGTAGGCTGGAGTTAGGAGCCTGTGAAATGTGATGGACTGGGGGCATGAAATCTTCCTCCACGGCTCAGCTCATCCCATTAGGCCGGTTAAGCAGAGGCACAGACTGACAAGTTGTCCTGTTAATGTTGCTCAATTATTCCCAACACGACAGCGCCACCCAATTAATACCCAAATGCAAGATTACTTATGACAAGTAGGCATCGGGATTTTTAGAAAGTTCCCCCTTATTTGTAGGCTACCTGTCCAGGATTTTAACCAATAGGAGTTATTGTTTTTTTTATCATTCTAAATGTTATGTAGGATTATTATGATCATTATTATTATTATTACTATTATTATTGTTATTATTGCCGTTGGAATTATTGGAATTATTACTATTACCATTATTATTATTATTAGTTTAAGTAGTAGAAGTAGTAGTATTAAATATATGTTAAGCAAAATAATAAACAATAATGAATTATAATAAAGATGCAGTGAAAGAAAGCTGAAAAAACGGATATTGAGAAGTCGAAAATATGTATAATGCTGTAAAAATACAGTACTACGTTTTTAAAGAAAAATTATGGTAGTCACCAATACCATCTATTGTGATCTATCGCTATTGGTTGCAGAATACACATGCTGAACACTTCTGCAATTAAAGTTATTGAAAATAGTCTACATCCTTACATTCTTGTTTGCACTGGACCAAAATGTGAGAGGGCAATGCATGTGCATTATGCATGATGTTACAAAAATTGTCCTGAAAATCTATAAGGCATTTAAAATTTGCTTACCTTTTTCTTGAGTCCAACTTCTTTGCGGTCCGACACGTACTTCCCTAGCTTGAAAATACCCGGCACCGGTCCTATCCTGATGCCGGCCGGGATGGTGCAGTCAGCAAACACGCTAATTGCGGGTGTCCTGTTCGCTTGCATTGCTGGCTCTGCGTGCAGTCGGATCAGAACCAGGAAGACCAAGCAAGGGGGACTGATTGAGACGAGCAGTCAAGACCGGGGAGATGAGGCCAGGCTAATCTCCGCCTGCGAAGTGACGCGCTGGCGCATCTGATCCGGCTTTTCTAATGGAGCAGAGCAAGGTGCCCCCCATGGCACAGCACATTAACGCGCAAGGGCGAGCAGTGCGCGCGCGGCAGCGTTGGCGGCGGTGGTGGTGGGTGAGAGAGTTGCGCTCTCTCAGCAGCTGTGTGGAAACTCCGCGCGAGATGGTCACATGGAGACTTTCCCTCACCCTCGCGCATAATGAAGAGCTCCAAACGGCCGAGAGACAATGGGCCAGGCGACCTTCCCATCCCCAAAATCCAATTTGTCAAGGGCAGAGAAAAGAGAGCGCGGAATCAAAGGTCTGGGCCGGCCATTAATCCTCAGCATGTGGCTTTGTCCGTCAGGCAGTTCCGATATTTTAAGTGACAAATCCACTGTATAATTTCTCCATAAATTCAGCCCCCTTTCATTGTTCCTATAGAACCCGGGTTTTGGAAATAAGTGACTACTTTAAATCTACTTGGCTGCATCCTTTTAAGTTTAATATACTTCAAAGCTCTTTATTCTCTCTCTTGGCTGCATTGTGTCTCCCTGCTTGCACAAAAGAGGCAGGAATGTTTGGTAGACTTGTTAACTTCTATTGACTCCCGGCGTGTGCCGGGCTGGGTTTGGGCAGGTACTCAACGGGAGAAACACCAGAGAAACAGCAACAGCTTTCAAAACAACCACCATCTTATCATTTCACACTTGTGGTTTGTCCTTATCAGGAGGTCTGTCAAGATGATTTTGCTCAGTGGCAAGCTTATACTCATTCAAATTTGTGTCGTAAATGAGTTTTGATAATGGCCAAGGTATTGCAGAAATGTATTTTTTTTATGTATTTATCTATCTATCTATCTATCTATCTATCTATCTATCTATCTATCTATTATGGTACTGGATTAGAATTTGGATTCAACAACTTTCGTTAACAGTGACATATGGACTTTCTGGAGGATATATTTTAAGATTCGTTTAGGTGTTTCCACTAGCATTTTACTCATTATCTGACGTAATATATAAACACCTGTTTTATAATATAATAATATATATAATATTTACACCTGTTTACCTGTTTTTTGTTCTTTTTCTTTTTTTTCTTCTTTTTATGTGTCCTTCATGGGAAGAACTGGCCCTGCTTAACTGAAAGCATCTCATTCTTTTAAGGGCCACATCTATTGAACACCATGGTAAAAGCGTCCTCCTGTCGCTTTATGGCTGTACGATTTTAAAACTTGGTTTGACCTCTTTGATCTCAAGACTGAAAGCTTCAACAGAGAAGCCGGGGAGCGCAACAAGAAGCAGTGGGCGATAAATCCATGCTATGAACATGTCTTGCCTGTGCCCCCGACGACTTCGCGATGACAGTCTGTAATTGGAGATGCAGAGGTGGGATCTCTCTTTACGCAAAGGTACCCCACTGTTTCATCCCTTCAACCCTCTCTTCGCGCCTCTTAACGAGTCAAAGAGCGTGAACGACACGCGAGCCATTTTATCAATAGGCGCATGCAGAGGCCGGCTGTGCGGAAGGTTATTTATTAATGTTGCCATTTGTGACTGGTTCCCAACCACTCCAGAATAGCGGGCCTGCCTCTGCGCCTCTTACACCAGCCAGCGCGATTCTTATTCTTGTCTTGTGGCTCAAAAGTTGAAGTTCTCCAAGTGAAATAAATTGCCCGCAAAAGGGGAACGGGACATTTTCTTCCCTGTTTTCTTAGAGCTGTTGGGAAAAGCGAGGGTGAGACGGAGCAATGAGCTCAGTGAAGCACGGTGAACGGTCAAAGCCTCGCTGTTGAAAGTGAAAGCAGTGTTCGAAGCAAATGAGATGGAAAATTAAATGAAATTAAATAGCTTGAACGGTGGCATTGTCCTCTCCCTTTTTAAAAAAGAAACATTAATTACATGGTCGAAGCTTTATAGGAGAACAATATTGTGGACTCTATCAGAGCATTCCAGTACACTTTTTATGGACTTCTCAGTCTAGAGTCCAGAGAATAGGTCCGGTGAAGGATGTTTCTGGAGCTGAGAGAAAAATAGGCTTTGGCCATTTCACTCTCACTGCAGCTTATCTTTACAATCCAAGCTTAATGCGGGGGTTTGATTTAACAGGTTGCCCTATAATGAGCCATGAATGTAGAGGAACAACAAGTCTGTAAAGCGTAGCTGTTGCGTCGAGCAATGTCCCACCAGGGACACCTTTCATGCCTCCAAACGGCCTCGCAGTACCAAGGGTTCCCTCACTTCACGAAGATGTATCTGTGGCCCCCACAATGCCTGTGAAGGATCCCAGAGCTCCCAGGAAAACACATTTTTTACGCGAACCATAAACCTTTTGCAAAAGCTCTTCCAAATCTTTGTTCGACTCACAATGTAGGCTACTGTTCTCAGCTTTTAGCTCGGATTGTATACGTGTTTTGTTGTAAGTAGGCCATAGCCTACATTGAATATGATGCATAAATGGGTTATTTTATGTTCTATAATTTGCATTTTCTTTTTATTTCTTTTCTCATTTTCTATCTCCGACAACCATTGAGAATGAATGACAACCATTGAGTGAGATGTTTAATAGACTGCTTTCACCAGCATATGAGCTACAGTCTAATAGTTACTAATAGATACTTTCATGACCCCCCCCCCCCTCCCCTGCCCCACCAAATGGTTCTTAAGATCACCCAAGAAAATATTGATAGTCAAAAATGTTACTTTTGATTCCAAATCATTGTCTTTATTCACAATCGGATTAAAAGTCATAACCATATGTTTCATTCAAATGCCATTGTGTGTGAGTGTGTGTGGTTTGCAGCCTATGTGCTTTACCATGGCTGTCTGCGGGAAAGTGCAAGCTTCTGAAAAAGACCGACCAGCTGCGCAGCAGATAGGGGATGCGGGTGGGACATTACGGATGCATTTGTATAGTAATTATGCTTGTATGGGAGTTCCACCAGATGACACGATCGGGATTTTAACCCAGACTAATATTCAAAATCGCATTAGAAAGTGGCGAAATAAGTGGCAACTGATTCGACGCTGCTCATGCGTGCTCTCATTTTTAAATGTCCTCGCAAGAAAAGAGCCACTTCGTCTCACTATTCAAAGCCCAAACAAAGTTAACGCTGCCTTTTGAACTGAATTTCCCTAACTTAAACCCCACTTGTCTCGACTGAAAAGGCGCGCATAATAGGGTGTAAACTCGGCTGAATTGAAATGTTTCGGTGTACCTTATAAATTCATACCTTTTCTCACTCCAGCGCCTCATAATGAGCTCTCAGTCTAGGCGATTCTCTCTGCTGTCCAACGCGTTTAGCGCAAGCTCTATTTGTGAAGTTCATTTCTAGGCAAATGTATTCAGATGGGTATCGGAATGAATAGCGATGTGTGTCAGCCGGGCCTAATTGTTTTTAAGGCACTTAAACCATATGCAGAGACTGACAGAAATTCTCAAGTTTTCTTAGCTGTCCAACTGGCTCTTTAGATGTTTCCTCTGAACGATGGGAAAAGCACTGCGAGTTTCTTTTTTCTTTTTTTCTGACAGGTTCTGGAGGAGGGGGGCAGACAGATCATTATTATTCCATTTGTACTTTTTATTTCTCTACCAGAATGGGTCCTTGAACAATCAACGTTAAAGATTCTGCCAGCCATACATTTGTTGAAGAGCTTAAGGACATATTTTAGTGTTTCGTGTATTGTTTATATATGTTGCTTATATATATTGCATACATATTCTTGGTGTCTGCTCCATCGCCATCTTATATTTTTTTGGTCTTATACCTGAGAACAGCAAGGGTAGAAACCAAACTATTTTATAAAAATGTGTTGTTTATATTTGAATATATGCAATACTTGAAGGAAAGCAGCTTGTAAAAGATTTCCTTATAGTGTCCAGTAATGTGTGGTGGAATGGTAAAAAAAAAACAGAGCTGAATCAATTGATAGAATCAATAAAAACTGCTAAATCAGTTTAAAAAAAATGATGTATACAGTTTGACCTTTGTCATTATCAACAAAGCTAAATGAAGGTGAAATGAGTCAAGCAGGACAATGAGATGCACTTCTGTTGGACCACCTGACCTTGAGCAGCTGTAGGCTACCTGGCACACAACATGTGCAAATGTACATGGGCAAATGTAATTTTCTTATGACTATAAACGGGCCTCATCCCTTCTGTTTAAACGTCTGCTCTCCCCCTGTATCCTATGCTATTCACTCATTTCTGAATTATCTCACCAGTTACAAAAAAGACACAATTAAAGTGTTTTACTATAAATCCTTGGACAAAAAGATAATCAGCAAGAACAACACCAAGACGCAAAATATTGCTTGACAGGATCCTGTAAAGCTCCTGAAAGGAGACGGCGCGGAAAGGTTTACCCTAATGCCTGTTAATTATATCGATAATGCGCTTTCCGAATTTATTGGCTAACGTCCTTCCCGACAGTCATTCTTGGTGAAGTAAGGGTCGAAAGCACATTAAGTGACTGGCTACATGCAAACTAATGATATGAAATTGGCAATCAGTGCTGAGAGACGACCTTGCTGTTCCTCATTAGAGTCCCGGATTGACAGTTCTGGGTTTTGATAATCTCCGGTGCGTCCTCTCGCAGCTAAGAAACAGGATGGTCTTGAGCTGGCTAATTGAGCACGAGTATCGGGTGGGATGAGCTTGTGGAAATGATGACCTGGAGACAAAGGCCAGTGCAGCTATTGATGAACTTGTGAGACGTCTGCGCGCTCCTGTGTCATTTGCTGTAGGCCTAATGGTCAATTTAAAGTAATATCACTCAAAATGGGGTGAGATGCAAGCCACAGCAATTCCGGACAGAATTTATTTGAACCTTTGCCCGCAGAAGTCAATTGTCCGCATTAGTTGTTTATTGAAGTAGGTTAATTCCTTTGTAATTGAATATAAGATGACGTAAAATCAAATAAAGTGATTGTTTATAATCATATTGTTAATAATAATAATAATAATAATAATAATAATAATAATAATAATAATTAGGAATGTAGAAACATTTTCTGATCTCACACACAATTATCTACACCACATGAAACTAATACCTGTATGTCTTACATACTTTGTACAGCCTATATTAAATACTTTGACTTTAACTGGGGCCTACTAAATACATACATTATATTATTTGTATATATACATATACAAATATACAATATAATTACTGTATTTAGTAAGAACAACAGCCTTCTCCAACAATACTGCATGAAAAAACAGTGAAAGTGATAGTAATACAATAGCAATATTAATCTGGAATAACTGCACTGTTGTACCTTAGAAGTGTTTAACTAACATATACCACATAGTTCACATTTTACAATAATTTATTTCAGTAAAGGTTTTTTCATTAACTCTTACTAAATAAGGCATTCTTATTCTTGCACTTCCAGTTTTCTTGCACCTTTGCAAGTCTCCCATGTTTTCAGATCTCACAGGGATAAAAATAGCTTACTGGGTTTTCATTTTTAATAATAGAAGTTAGATAGATAGACACATGTATTGGCTATTATAACTATTAAATACATATGCCATACATGCATTGTTTCAATCGGTATCATCTCATTGGTAGCCCAGTCTAATGTGCTCCAGTAATTTGCTGGCCCACTAAAAAGTGCTTTCATCATTATGGATGCACGTTACATTTCAGCCAAAACGTGTTAAACTATCACGGGAGCCTGTCATGTTTTATAGACCCTGCCAACATAGGTCAGGGACACACACACACACACACACACACACACACACAGTACTTTGTATGCACACACATCAAAATACCCATACATGGACATGCATATGACTGTAAGCCTCTCAGCGATTCAAGACAACTCTTGTCAAAAGACATCTATTCCTCCGTGAGCAGATTCGCTGGCTCTCTTTCTAACCTCTGGCACACTTTCTCCACATATCTGAATCATTCTCATATGCCTCCTCCCCTGACATCCTTTCCCTTCAAATGTGCATCGCCCTGATCTGAAATCAATTCAACCTCTTCAGCTTGCAGTTGTACCTGTGTCACGGCAGCCTTGCATAGTGTGGAAACATGCTTTGATGTTTACATTATAAATCAAGTGACCAGGCAAGGAGTTTAGGCCATAATGACATGGTCATGGTCGTATTGCATCAGGCAGTTTGTGGTGTATCTGCATGCTGCGATCTCAAGATATAACTTGGACAGAAAGTGTAAAGACTATTTGCCACCCATGCCATGTTCCTGCCCCGAACACCACTGATGACAGAGACATTCATCTCTCTCAGGTCGTACTCTTCTAATGTTACAGGACTGCATGTTACTTCAGCATCACAGCCCTTACACCTCTTCCCCTCCTCCAACATACTCCCCTCTCCTCTCCTCTCCTCCACCTCTCTCCCCCTATTCCCCACCTCTCCTCTCCTCCACCTCTCCCCATATTCCCCACCTCTCCTCTCCACCTCTCTCTCCCCCTATTCCCCACCTCTCCTCTCCTCCACCTCTCTCTCCCCCTATTCCCCACCTCTCCTCTCCTCCACCTCTCCCCATATTCCCCACCTCTCCTCTCCACCTCTCTCCCCCTATTCCCCACCTCTCCTCTCCTCCACCTCTCTCCTCCTATTCCCCACCTCTCCTCTCCTCCACCTCTCTCTCCCCCTATTCCCCACCTCTCCCCTCCTCCACCTCTCCCCATATACCCCACCTCTCCTCTCCACCTCTCTCCCCCTATTCCCCACCTCTCCTCTCCTCCACCTCTCTCTCCCCCTATTCCCCACTCTCCTCTCCTCCACCTCTCTCCCCTCCGCCCTGCGTGCTGCGGGTGCTTGGGGTGTTCAGCATGTTCCAGGGCGGTCCGATCACTCCTGATCAGCCGTGGCGAGACGGGCTGCTGATGGGGATGGAATGGGGACGTGGAACGCCTGTGCGCCTTCACTTTGCAGCACCGGAATGCTGGCGTGATGACTGGGGCTTCCCCCATGGGCTCGGGAGGATCTGTCAAGGTGACAGACTCAGCCTCAGGTATCGCTCTCTTTCTCTCTCTCTTTCTGTCTTGCTCTGTCTTTCTCTCCTTCTCTCTCTCTCTCCTTCTCTACCAGTCTCGCCTGCTCAGTTTCTTTTCTCTTTCCCCTCTTCCAGCTCATTCCTGTCTTTGTTTTTCCATTGCTTTATAAGTCATCCACACAACCTACATTAACATGCCTTACACTAATGGGGAAGAAAGAGAGAGAGAAAGAGGGAGAGAGAGAGGGAGAAAGAGAGAAAATATATAAAACATATAATGCAAATAGAGTTGCAACACAAGATGGAATTTATAAGATGTATGTAATAAATATATTTCCACAGTCTCTATGTATATTTTATATATAAATATATATATCTAACTTCTGGTAAATGTAAAAGTTCTCATAATATCATTATATTGTGATATTTATATATATATTACAATATAATTGTGATATTATGAGAACTTTTACATTTACCAGCAGTTGGATATGGCCCAATAAAACCATATAAAAAACCCCATGATAAACTAGTCAGTCATGCCACTGAAATGAAGGACAAGACAAGACAAGAGAACTGGATGCTGAGAGCATTTATTTAATCTTTGCAATAGGGAGCAGTAGTAAGGCACACAGAATGTCTTCACAAAACCTCAGTCAACTTGAGATGGACAGACACAGAGGCAGGGAGAAGCATCTTGCAGGCGTTGACATCTTCATGGTGTTGTGTCCGGGTCAGAGGTCAAAGACCAGATCCCAGGCCACCAGTGTGAGGTCAAGGGTGAGTGGACAGGGCCGGCCGGTCAGTCGCCCCTCTCGCTCTATTCCTCTTCTTCATCGGCGGCTCCTTCAATGATGTAGCTGCGCTCCTGTGTGTCACTCTCAAGTGTGTCGTCCTCGGTTTTAACTGTTCTGAGAGAAGGCAGAAATACAAATGTGAAAAACAAATGAAAGATATTTCAACTGATTGCAAATATCTTATTATTGTCAGCACACCCACCTAGTCCTAGTTGAAAAGTTGTTTTTAAATACACATTTCCATTGAAGCTTTCTTAAAGCCGAATCGATGGTTTAATTTAAGGTTTAATGCCTGTACAGGACCCCAGCCACATGTGATGAGACCCTAGTGAGTATGTGATTGGGGTTTGGCGCTCTGGCCCTCTGGTTACGGTTACCTGATGAGGACGGTCTTCCTCTCGGTCATCTCCACTGCCTGCTCCTCAGAGTAGGTGGTGATGGTCTCGCCGTGGGCGTCATTTCTCAGGCCGGCTCCAAGACCTCCATTTCCATTGGTCGCTCCACTACTTCGGGCAGCGAGACCACTGGCCGCCATTCCCATCTGGGCAGCCATTCCAGTGGCTAGAGCACCCAGCTGTGCTCCTGCTCCCATTCCGGCACCAGCTCCCGCTCCAGCTCCGGACCCTACTCCCATTCCGGCTGCCAAGCCATTCCCAAATCCAGCTCCCATTCCGGAACCAGTTCCCGCTCCAGCTCCGGACCCTACTCCCATTCCGGCTGCCAGGCCATTCCTAAATCCAGCTCCCATTCCGGCATCGGCTCCCGCTCCCAGTCCGGACCCTACTCCCATTCCAGCACCTGCTCCAGCCCCCATTCCGGCCCCGATTCCAGCTCCCATGGCTCCGGCTCCGCTCATCCCAGCACTGATGGCACTCATGCCCATCATTCCCTGCACTATGCTGGTGATACGCATGTCCTCACCTTCAATAAGTTTCCTATGCAAGAAAAACACAGTGTCATTATTACAAAGATTACAAAAGTCTTTACAGATATATCAAATGTAAAGAAGTCAGAGGGAAAAAGATTAGAAAAGTAGAGAAACCAAGGAGCTCTGATATGACTCATAGTGAAATATAGCCTAAATCTTGCTCCAACTCAGGAGCTTCTAATGTGGTTAACATCAATTTGCTTAGGATCCATATTAATCTAGGAAGTTGCGAAATATGATTTGTGTGTTAGTGTAGACCAACTGCAGGACGTCACATGCCTGTATGTTGTGATCTCAATCTCCAGGCTCATCTTCACATTGAGCAAGTCCTGGTACTCCATCAGCAGCTGAGCGATTTTCCCCTTTGTGGATTTCAGCTCCAACTGAAGAGCCTCGATCCTGGCCTAGAATCATCATTAATATTATTATTTTCCCCGACTAGTATTTTGTAGTCAAGAAATAAACTGCGCTCATCTAATCATCTGAGCTATTCAAACTGTAATATGGACTCACCTGAAGAGCCTCCAGCTCTTTCTTGTGTCTCTCTTGAGCTTCAAGAATTTGTGCTTCAAGAGCATCGTTTTTAGTCTTCAGACCATCCATGTCTCGCTCCTTGCCTTGAATCTGGAATTATAGAGGGGCTATTCAAGGCTATGGCAATCAAATGATGACGTGCTTGTTTTAAACTTGTAATTAATATGTTTTAAAACGTTTGAGATTTGCTTGAATCCAACAGTAAAGGCAAACATAGGCATACATCTTTTTTGGCCGTTGCCATCTCCTCCCTGGCACCACGAATCCTGTCCACATGCTTGGTGGATTTGTTGTTTATATCGTCGAATTTTGAATTGTACCATGAGTCCATTTCCTGAAAAAGACAAAAATACACATTAAATTACAATATATTAATGTATATTAATTTAGTGTAAATGGTTGATGTCCTTTTATAGAACCTTTTTTTATGTTGAAGCCTACCTGTAGATTCTTTGCCGCGATGGTGTCATACTCGTTCTGAATCTGCTTCAGAGCAGCCGAGAGGTCGGGGAGGGCGAAGGCGTCTTGGGCGGTGGCATGGGCAGCGTAGATCTGTTTCATGAGGTCCTCGATTTCCTGTATGAATTGCATCATTTCAAGCAATATAGGCCTATAATAATTCAGAAACCGCAAAATCATGGCTAGATCTATGTTGGTGACTATATATAATATCGATAATGAATCAATGAACGTACCTCTCTTTGAATTCTCTTCAGGAACTCAATCTCGACCTCCAGGTTGTCAAGTTGTTTCTCCAAAGCAATGCGCGCGGAGGTGGCTGCGTCAACATCCTGTAATCATATAATTGAAAGTCAGCCACGCCAGAGATATATAAATTAAGAGTATTAAATGTATTAAATCAATTAAGAGTATTAAATTATTAAAGGTGCTTGGCTTACAGGGCGGAAGCTCTCGATGTCCATCTCGGCCTTCTTCCTCAGCTCCACAGCCTCCTCATATTTGACCTTTATCATCTCCAGCTGTCCAGCCATGGCATCTTTGGCAGCAACAGCCAGGTCCTTAAGATTGAAAAAAAAAAAAACAATGAGAACATCTGCAGTTGGAACATGCTACATATATTAATAGAGAGATATGTCACCAATTAGGTATGTGTTTGTGGAGAGATTTTAATTAAACACCGGCTGACGCGGCTGTCATTTATGGGTGATGATCCGATGCATATTTGTATGAGTGGACGTAGGCTTAAACTATGTATGTAACTGAATCAGACATACCCGCTGCCTTCTCATTTGATCTGCAAGTTTCCTCAGCTCTTTCAGCTGCTCTTCATACAGCATGCGCAGGCCCGTGGGTTTCATGAATCGGTTCTGGAGGGCCTCGATTTCTGTCTCCAGCAGCTTATTCTGCTGCTCCAGTGACCGAACCTTTGGAGACAAGAGGACACATAAATTATGGTCCCTATGTGAGAGCGCTACATGCTCGAATATGCTCGATGCCCAAAGAAGTGCAAGTAATGCGCTGCTTCGTCTTTGCAGCCAGAAGGCGCATTTAGACACAGCCAGTCTGTGCCGCACACTCAAGCGTGAACAAATCAGACAAATTCTGTCAAAGACGGGCCTAGAAAACGCGATTCGATTCCAAGAGAATCAAATATGCTATGAATTAGTCACTGAAATTTAGCATTTGTGAGTATGGGTCTTTTATACGCTATGGTTTAGATAGTATCCCTTATTCCATAATGGTAGGCTACTTTCGAAAAACAAATTGGATATTAGGTGTACATTAACAGCAAATGTAGTGTAAAAGAATGCAAAGGTGGAATCCACTTGCCTTCTCGATGTATGCAGCCAGCCTGTCGTTCAGCACGACCATCTCCTTGCGCTGGCCGGTGCGAGTGCTGAGGAATTCCTGATTCTCGGCGGCAGCTGCGTCCAGATCTATCGCTTCTCCGCTGGCGCCCACACAAGCGGTGCCCATGCTTGCGCCGCTACAGTTTAACACATGCATGACAGTGACTTCGTTATTACCGGAGCATGATATGATATGAATCGCGTTCGTTGACAAAACCAAAAGTTACCAAGAGTATACAGGGATATTTGAATTGTTCATGTAGTCAGATTGACTTTCATAAGTAAATTGGGCAGCTATCCTACAATCCGACAATATTAATTCATAATAATTCATTTTAAGTTTGAGAAAATAATGCGTTTGGACTTGGATAGATTATACAGTTTAGACAGTTACTATTTGTGATCTCTTGCAACTAAGCAATTTATTTTGTAAAAGGCCTACTTACAATACTTAATACTCACTTTTCTGTGAAACAAAACATTGTCTTTAGAAGTTTTAATTGCAGTAAGGATAGAACAGCTCCTGTGACTAGTCAAGCCATAAATAAATAAAAAGATGTTAAATGGTACTCAGACCAATCAAATTTAGATATATTTTTAGGTATTTGGACATGTTTGTCAACATTAATATTACATTTTGCCTTAAAAATGAAACCCTGTGTTCCTTTGACCTAACAAACCACATTAGCCCTGCATGTCAAACAGCATCATGGCAAACTAAATGGGGCAAGAAAATGTACCTATCTGCCAGTTTCCCCAGAGCGCCCTGCATACTGTAGTGTGTGTTATGCCCATGGGGCATTCTCCGCACACTGTGCATGCAGGGGGGATCTGCGACCTCTAAATGACCCGTCTCATCCTAGGGATCCCTGTGCTCCCCCTCTGGGCGGGGCGGAGCGGAGCCGAACTCACCTCGCCATCAGGGGCCTGCGAGAGGAGGAGACGGCCCTGCGTCCCATCGCCATGCCGTTGGCAGCTGAGGCCGCGGCCGAGCGGGAGTAGCTGGCGGCACGCTGCTGGCGGGCATCCCGGCGGGAGGGCGAGGGGCTGGACACCCTCACCTGGAGCGCGGTGGAGGACGAGGAGGTGGTGCATTCCTCGAAATGTCTCCGATACGACGAGATCCTTTCTGGGCTGCGGCTCATCTTGGCTGCTGTGTGTCCGGAGCTCTGGAGCTTTCTCTCTCGATGTGTCTCTCCCTCCTGGAGGTGGCTGCTTTGGATGAGGAGATCTGGGCTGCTGAGTGCTGCTGTCTCATCGGCTCTCTCAGCACCCTTCTTATACCGCGAGCGGCGACCCAGCCCTGAGCATGAGCCAGCGCCTCTGGAATGTCGAACCTCAGCACCACAGCGCCCGTCCCACCACAGAGCCTTCTGCCAGGGGCCCGCCGGGAGACTGATGAGCTGAAACACCGCCAGGCATCGGGTGCCATTAAAAAGTAGCTTCAGCAATGAGGTGATGAGCCTTGATGTGCACAGGGAGACTTTAATTGTATGAAAGTCACAGCCATGAGGGTCCACTATAGGCAGAGAGAGCCAGAGAGAGTCAGGGAGAAGGGGGATAGGAGGTGACGCGTGTATCAGAGTAGGATTTAGCATAAATAGGTAGGGGTCAATAGTTCATGGTTATGACATGAGAAACCAATGCATATTTGGGGCGAACTTAATGTTATAATAGAAGTCATTCACTTGAGCTGGGCAAAGACAAAGCGCTCGAGACTACTGTATGTCTGTGGTTAGAGGTAGAAAAAGTGAAGTGTTCTTATCTTGGTAATGGATAGTTTATCATTACCCCAAGACTTTGAGGTCCCTTAAAAAGCAATACCTACAGAAATGACCCACAGAAATCATAGATTTTTTTGTTGGTCAGAACAGTACTGACTTTATTTCTTTGTTCATAATGATAATTTCACAGATACAACTGTGGATACAGACAGGTGTTTACGTTCATCCAAAATTTGGTAATACTGAGCCTTGTCACCGACTCCTTCGTCTATAGGCCTTCGGACATTCAGCGACAGTGGCAGCGATATTGACTAATTTATCAAATCTGTTTTGCGAGATTCTTTCCAAATATCTGGGGCTCTAGCGTGCAAGTGGGAGATGGCTGGGTTCAGCGTGTCTCAGAGGTGTGAGCTAAGGAGAGATGAGCGCAGGCACTGAGGCGCCATTTTGCTCACCAACCCTAGTCCCCACATAATCTCATTACATTACACTGCATTACTCATCCATGTGCAGAGCCTGATGCAGCTCCGCTGCAGCTATTTTTAGTTGAAATGAAATCATTACTCTGTAAAGGCATAAATCAGCCTTTAGTGGGGCGTAGGCGCATTGTCACATGGCTTAGGAGAGCAAGCTGTGGCCACCACCTCTGCTTCTCCTCACATCAAGTGTATTACACGAACACACCACAAAGATGTCTACAGTACCAATAGACGTTGGAGAAGTTTAATGTAACAGAGTTGACACTGAAAAAATCCTCAATGATAGCTGTCTGATGTCTGTCTGAACTGTTTTACTGAACACCACAGTAATGTAGAAATCTCTAATGGAACAGATTAGGATAGCACTGAAAATATTATCAAAGATAGTTTTGCCATTTGACTATAATATTAACAATATAGATATGGAATGGAATGGAAAATCCAAGAACAATACATGTATTCCACGCATAGAAGTGAATCTGCTGTCTCGAGTCTGTCACTTTGAATAAAAGTGTCTGCTAAATACCATTCAGCTATTTTTAATTTTATTGAATCTTAGTGCATTGGATTAACAGAAAGCTTTGCCTCTTACAAAACTCATAGATGATCATACAAGCGTCATCCATATGACTGAATCAGCAAATATGCATTAAGTGTAACCTTTCTAAATTAATGGAATGAGAAATGCATTTGCTTAGTGCTGCCACAGCTATTTGGTGCACAGGGTGATTTGGCTGTTCAGTTTGATTTTGTAATCTCCTATGGCTATCAGCCTGCCATATGGGCCTGAACTGGGCCTAATGGTCTAATGCCGTGGTTATCAAACCTTTCACAATGAGTTTCACCTCAGAAAACTATTGTCTCTCTTCAATACCACCTTTATGACCGGCATTAAAATACAGTAGCATTGGCCAATTTAACTACATATTTTACATTGAACATATAGGCTACTGTTTTGTGTAATTTTTCTGAAAGATGAAAAACTAGTTTAAATTTAACTTCAGTGATTGTGTGGTTAAGGATTTTTTATTATATATTTTGATATGAATTGATTATTTCGTCTTTATGAAAAAACATCTTGGAGACTCCCGGAGTACCACTAGAGAGAGTCCGTGTACCACAGTTTGAGAACCACTTTTCTAATGCATCGCATAAGAACAAACAAACTCTGTGCACTACCAAGCAGAGTGGTGTCTGACCTGTCGCAGATTTTAGCACGGAGCCCTGAGCCCCATGTTTAGAGCCACTTGCTGTCTGAACCACTGCCTCCCATCCATCAGACATGACAGTGGAACGTGCTGATGGTGAGGTGGGTGGGGGGAGGCCAGCTTGTAGTGTTGTGGTGAAGAAATGCCGTGAGTTATTGCAATTAGGGCATAACAAATGACCCGTCATGCACAGAGCCAAGTGTTCCACTGCTAACTGTTGGGCTGTTATCAAGCACAAGTGCCTTTGTATAAAAAAAAAATACGATGGACCTTCCATTCAAACATAGTTCAGGCATGCATTTTCAAACATTTTTGACTTTCAATGGTGTTATCATCAATCAATCGTCTTTCTTAGTTATTTGCAATCTCATAACTAATAAGTCAGGATGTCAGCCAAAGCTTTAACGCAAAAAAGAACTGAAATGAGAAGTCACCATGATAAGAGTTTTAAATAAGAACTAAAATATTCACTTCATCTGGTTATGACTTTATGATCAATTCAGTAAAGAAAACGCTAATGCAAATGGAGCTTTAAAATTTCTCTTTTTATTCAGAAGAATACAAAATTATGTGAAATTAACTCATTCATATGATTGCATGCTGATGACTATAGCACCAGACCTATTGGCAAAATATTTTGTTGAATGTCTGACATGGACTGTAGAATACAGAGATTAAAAATTGTTGAAATGACTAAAATCTCATTCATTATTTATGTGTATACGCATCAACTACAATAGAAGGTTCAAGGGTCAAAGGTCAAGTCTGGGTTAACAAATCCTGTATAAGCTTGCAAACTGCCAGAAGCCCTTTCTTTATAGAGGTTTCAATTTAAACCTGCAACTTCAAAGCCTCAAAGATGCCCACCTTTCAATCCTCAGTAAATACAGGCAGGACAAGTGTTTTTTTTACTCCCAGACATTCAGGTGACAGGGTGTCTTGCGGTAGCATTATAAGCCTAGTTATTCAGTCACAGAGTACAATTATTTGTTTACAATTGTCATATCTCTGAAATAGGCCTGGTGGCTACATGCCACATTGTAAAAAGAATATGAAAAGTCAAGTTTGTGAGACATGATTTCGGAAAGGTTTCAACCACAAAGCCATCCAGGGGATCATTCTTTGGTTTGTAAAATTTCATGTTTTGCCCAGTCCTGCCAACCCCCTGGATAGTGTTGAACACTGAAAGAGAGAAGGCACACATGGAAATTACCGACTTGGTTAAAATGACCTTAAAAGAAAGTTGAAACCATAATTTTGACTAGAGATCATTGTAAAATTTCACTATGACTAAAGATTTGCTATTTCCCATAAAAAAACAAACTGATGATTTTTAATGAATAGTCAGTCAAAATCATCAGGTTACACAGATTGATCCTGATTCAGTCAAAATCATCAGGTTATTTCTTTATGGGAAGTAGTCTACTCATTAATATTGCATACACTATTACACACTACAACATGAATCACACCACATTTCCTTCCACGTGTCCATTCTGAATGTCACTGATTGTTGCTAATATCTTTTTCATAATAAAACCTACTTTGAATAGCCCAGAGAGGCCGCCGCGTCCAAGGCAGTTTTGCTCCTCACTCCTGCCAGACAGGTGAATACTATGTTCCCCCCCTGAGAGGGCATGTTTCCTCCGTACTTCTCCTTGAAATCCTCTGGTTTGAGCTGTAGAGCATTGCTCACCTGGCCCACTGTAGCGTAGATGACAAATAGCAGTCATAGCAGTATAACATAATTAAAAAAAAACTGTAGGTAGGCCTGAGATTTAAATAATTAGTCTTGGAATTAGAAAGTTCTATCTGCGTTCTGAGTAGTTCTGAGATATTGAGCTCTGGTCAAATTACTCATGATTCTGGTTAAATTCCTAACCTGGCTCTCGGAGAGTTGCCGGTTCAAACCCCGACCAGTAGGCACGGCTGAAGTGCCCTTGAGCAAAGCACCTAACCCCTCACTGCTCCCCGAGCGCCGCTGTTGTAGGCTACCAGGCAGCCCACTGCGCTGGGATTAGTGTGTGCTTCACCTCACTGTGTGTTCCCTGTGTGCTGAGTGTGTTTCACTAATTCTCTGATTGGGATCAATGCAGAGACCACATTTCCCTCACGGGATCAAAAGAGTATAAGAGTATACTTATACTTGGCTCATACATCCCATTACTCTCAGTCTATACCTCAAGCTGGTGTGTGGTGAGCATTCTGATGCATGGCTGTCTTGCATTTGGTGCTGGTGGTTGAGGCTCCCCCTTCATGTGAAACGCTTTGGGTGCCTTGAACAATTCAATATATTGTGTTCCATTCAAACTGGTGTGTGGAACTTTTTGTGTAGTTTATTGTTAGTCCAAAAATGCACGTAACTTCAAGAAACACCCCACACAATGTAAATAACATGTTGCTGCAGGAATATGTGTATAATTATAATACATGTCAGAAAGAACCTTAGAATTCCAAAGTGAAGAACTGATAATAGCCATGGCTATCCACTGTATTCTTGCAAGTAGCCTACGAAATCTTTGTAACACCGAAGACAGACTTACAAGGCACGTTCATTGATCCTGGAATGTTTCCATATTCCCTGAGTTCCCATGGCTCACGCACATCGATCACTGAAGCTGTTCCTGCAGCAAGCAACTGTTTTAGTTGTTCATAAGACACATCGGTCCCTTTGGAAGAACTGAAGTTACGCCATTGAATCGTTCCCCTGCAGGTCAAAGCGGGCGTATCTGTAAATCAAACAAAAAACTTTATACGTCAACAATATCTTTGACTCCTTGCAGTGGATTAGCTGTCAGACATGGCTATTTAACGTCACACTGCATTTCATCATGTTACTGACTTTGCTGAGTTTCACTAAGCAATGTTAAGTTAGCCGAGTACGCAATAACGTTTCTCTGGTAAATCGCATTGACAAAAAAGGTCTCATGGTGTCTTATTTCATGTCTATGACCCAACATGTTATGGTTACTTGGGTGGTGCCAAAGCACCTTCAACGTTACACTCACATTGTAAAAATTGGAAATGTGTTCCGAGAGAGTTCGTCAGTGTTCTTGTGGCCAGAGGAATGACATTTCTGTATAAGACACGCGGAATAATTCTTGACACTTTCAAGCAGCTGTTCAAAGCCATGACCGGGGCAATCTCAACCTCTAAATTAGTATAGCCACAACACAGTTTTTCGGCACGTACGGGAAAAGTTAACACTGCCACTAGCTAACTAGCCCCGCTGTGTAGCACAGTGATGTTATGCAGGGGTCAGGTCAGTTCGCGTTTGCGTGGGAATGTATCTACGGAACACGACGAGGATCATGCAAGTCAGAGAACTTGCAGGTGCATTTAGCACGCTCTTCTGCAAAGTGTTCAGTGGACTTCGAAATTACTATTCCTCTGAAATATGCTGCAAATACTAATCAGCGACAAAATGTACCAGCAGTTTAGAGCTGAGGGTACGGAATTCAGTAGTAATTCAACTGTGTTAAATGTACATTTATCAGTAATGCAATAGTTATGGCTGTCATGCTCAGTTTCACAAATTACATGGTTAAGTTACATTTGAAACAGCACCTGAATGTGATCATACGTGTACGACTGCAAAATGTACACAATGTAGAACAGCAATTGACGCAAGCCTTTATTTTACAATCGCAAATTTCTCGAATAGGGTTTGACCTTAATTGGATACCGTAGTGCGTCAAATGTTGACTTCAGCAAAGGGAACATGTGACTTACTGTGGTTATAATGGTATCGAATTGTTCTCAACTATGTAACCTGAAGAATGTGTGATTTAAGCTTAAAAAACATTGTTGCTTTTCCATAAACGTTGATTGTACTCTTAACAGTTTGCTGATCAGAACAGGGCTCACAGTTAGCTTCGCGTTGGGTTGTATGCAAGTGTGAACCAGTTACCCATTTGCTAGCTAACTTAGTTAGCCAGGACAGAGCAGAACTGCAAAAGGGGTGAGTTGTCTTATTAATTAACTCTATCAAACTGTCCGTTTGCTTAAGAATGGTCTAATAAACTAAGATGCAGTTATGGACCGGCGCCGTCATTATTGCTCTTTATACTGGCCTCTGTAACATTAGTTAACGTTAAGGTCTATGGGTTGTTGTTCACCCGGTGTAGCACTAATGAATGTCTGAACGTTAATGGGATAATTTACCGAAAAAGTTAGCATCTGCACTGGCTGACTAATAGGCTTATAAGTATGCAAAAGTCCCTCTTGCTCTAATTTTGAGTTCAGAAAACTACTTAAGACGTTTTACATATCTGTACGCCACAAAACAAGAATGTTTAGCTTAGCTTCTCTTTTAAACAAATCGGAAAGTTACATAAATCCACAATGCCCGTGATTATTCCATAGGATGAAATACGCTGATAAGGGAGTGTCACGTAGGTTAGCCTAAAGGTCATGTTCAAATGACAGCTTTGACAGGGCGGCCAAACGCACATCTGCTATGTTCATGTTAGTTCAGCATCAGTCCAGAGTCGTAGGTTGCTTCCTGGCAGTAGATGACTTAGTTGAGCTACTAATGTTCTCTATTCTGGTTTTCATAATTCATTATGCAATAGATGTTATGGGACAACATGTGCCATCGTCAGTATTATCCGCTAATTATCCGCTTAAAGACAAGTGCAAGTTATACATGGGCTGTTCTCACTGCAGAGAGAGAGAGAGAGAGAGAGAGAGAGAGAGAGAGCAAGAGAGATGTATAGTGAGGCTCAAAGGTTCTAAGATGTTTTCCTTAAATTCCCTAAAGGCTGTGGGTTATATTCAGATCTTGCCCTGAAACTGTTCTTTGTTTAGCTATTCTAACACATGCAAATTGCAACCCATGCAACCTAGCTCTCACAGGCTCCAGCCATGCTTCTTAAAGTGTCTGTGAAGAACTCTCACACAACTGTTTTGTCCTGTTCAAGGCCATGTCGGCCAAAACATGTTGCCATGTTTTTATCTGTTTGAATATGAACTAGCCTAGTATTAAAGCTTTTTACATTTAAAGAAGAGTGCCTTGTATCAATCTGTTTGCATCAACTTACGCAACTCTGTTTGCATCAACTTACGCAATCTTTGTCCATTGACAGACAGATGCGGCTCAAAGACCCTTTCTCTTTAAAGTCCGCTGATATGACGAAGCGGACCAGCAAGCCGAAGAAACCTCGGGATGAGGAGTCCTCGGATGAAGTTGGTGGTAAGTGGAACAGTACCCCCTTGCTGCGCGGGGCAAAATGATTCGCCTTGCCGGGAGACATCATTGCAAAACAATGTCAAAGAAGCAGGCCGGTGTGCCGTTTGTTGAAGCTCCCGCTGCCTCTGCTTCATCGTATCTTTACTGCTATGGTATTAGTGTCAGTAGGAGCCGTTTAGTGATATGGGGGACGCGTCCTCTGTGTGTGTCCCTGTGTGCAGGCCTCATGTGTCAGCACGTCAGCAAGGCGGTGGACCTAGGCGCGGTGAAGAAGGCTGTGACGGGCAGTGTGTGGTCTGTGTGCGCCGACTGCTTACGGGAGAGGAACTTGAACGAAGGGGAGGCCGCTGGATCCCATGACATCCTTGTGTGCCTCAAGTGTGGCTTTCAGGTGAGCTAGTGTCACACACACACACTCACACAGACACACAGACCTACACACACACACACATTGGCAATGTCATGGTCTTTGGGATATCATGTAGCTGTAAAGAGCAGCAAAATGTGATATGCTTTGAAAGCAGAAATGTGCTCCACCTCTGACTGTCTCTCTGTCTCAGCTGTGCTTTCTCTCACTGTCTCCCTCCCCCACGCTTGCTTCTATAACTGTGTCTTTGTGATTTCATATATTAATTATGACAGCAGCCTCTGTGACCCTGACTGACCCTGACAGAAGGGACTTCCAGAACGCGCAGGGTAATTCCTCATCGTATCTCTTACCTGTGTGCTTCTTTTTTGGGTCTCTTCCAGGGCTGTAACCAATCAGAGAGCCAGCACTCCACCAAGCACCAGCAGAGTCCTCACCCTGAGGCCCACTGCATCACCATCAGCCTCAGTACCTGGAAGGCCTGGTGAGAACCCGCCCTCCTCGCCTCCGCCTGATGATGGGCAGCGTCTTGCACCAATCACTTGCTAACTCCAGTCATGAGATTCTGAGATGTTCAGTTGGCAGTTGGTTTTTCTGTCTACGAGGACTGTGAATGAAAATCTTCTCAGCACTTTGAGAAAGAAAGTTATTGTTAGAATGTCACTGATTAATTGAAAGAAATGTGGTTTAATTGGTAAGTCCACCTAGTATATATTATTCTCACTCACCACTTGAAGGAATTTGAGTTATTAGTAAATACTGCATGGTGAATCATTTGCAGAGCAAGTGCTTGATTTGATGATAATCTATACTACAGCTTGAGCCATTAAAAGACAGGTCTGTCTCAGATTACCCATGCCATTGCCATTAATGCTTTAGATGTATTCCTCCAGGTGTTTTGAATGTAATGAAGAGCTGTCCACTCACTGCAACAAGAAGGCCTTGGCCCAGACGTTAGACTTCCTTCAGAAGCACTCTGTGAAGGCAACCACAGGTGAGGCTTTGCTATTTGTGACTGATTTTAAAGTTATATTCATTAGAAATTGATGCTTCTAGGTTAGAAATATGTTTCTGCTGATGTTTGAGATATTTCTATATTGACCAACTCCCAATTGGCAGTAAGCGTTTTGTGCACTGCTTATGCTCCCAGAGCGCCTTGCATTTTTTGCGCCTGCTGCGCCTTGCGTTTTTGCAGAGGTGTCCTGAGCGCCTCGAAAAAAGTTCAGCTCCAAGCAGGAAAGCACCCGCATTTTTATGAAAACATAGTGCACCTCCCGTTTTATAAGCGGCAAAGCGCTGTCTGACCGTTACCTTAGAGTTATGCTGAAGACATTTTTCTTGGTTGACCCTTATATTATGTAACAACAGACAAAAACCTGAGCAGAAAATAAAATGTGAGAGCACCTCTTGTGGCTCAGCGTCACCCCCCAGTGGCCAAGTCTATTGGTCCTGACTTCGTTAAACAAGCATCTATATCTGTGTTTAACATGTACTGTAAGATGTTTAGTGTGTCAACAAGCATACCTTGTGAGATACAGTGACATATATTAATTGATGTAATGTATTCACCCCCCTGCTGTTTGAGTGTGTCGGGAGGTAGACAGAAGTGTGCTCTTTGGTGCCAGGCATTGGTGTGCACGTTTGGTGCCAGGCAACACTGTCTATCTAAAGGTGTAGTGTATATAAAAAGAATAGTGTTGCCCAAAGTTAAGTTTTACAGGTGAACTTAATGTGACCTCAGACCTGCCAACCTGTACACACTTTGCGTAGCAACCACGCTATTTCACATCAAAGTACGCCGCTACAATTTTTTACTTAAAACTATGGAAAACGAGCAGACATCCAACTTCTCCAGAAAGCTCCTTGAGCATGGGAAATACAATGGGGCAGCCGTGGCCTACTGGTTAGTGCTTCGGACTTGTAACCGGAGGGTTGCTGGTTCGAATCCCGACCAGTAGGCACGCTGAAGTGCCCTTGAGCAAGGCACCTAACCCCTCACTGCTCCCCGAGCCAACACTTGAACACGCCGCTGTTGTTGTAGGCAGCTCACTGCGCCGGGATTAGTGTGTGCTTCACCTCACTGTGTGTTCACTGTGTGCTGAGTGTGTTTCACTAATCCCGGCCAAATTTCCCTCACGGGACGAGAGTATATATACTATACTTACGAGAGTATATATACTATACTTATACTTATACAATCTCCCGCAAATCTATTTCATGCGAGGATGAGATGCAGAGAGAAAGTGACAAGTGAGAATAACAGGCAAAGCATAGTGGTCTCTCTATATGTCATTTTATATGGCATTTCTTCTTCATTCAACGGTGGGTTAAATGAAAGACTTGATGAGGTGAGTTTAACAATTGATTGTATAGATGATATAGATGTAATGATTGAATAGAGGCCACATATAAGAAAATGGACAACATATCCACATCAGTCCCTATCATCACAAGTGTTTTTCATAGGTCAGGATTATTAGGCTCTAAAACAGATTGTCAACATTATAGAGCTACTGTTAAAGATTCAGTTTGCACTTTCAGGAACACATTGAATCACATTTAGATAGATATTCGACATTAAAGATGGGTCGCTATCCAAAATGTGTCTTGTGAGTATGGCTATGTCTGTTTTTGGCTGCATGCATGAAAGCCGACGTGAGCAATTTGTTTTTCTCGGCTCGAGGTGCTAATCAAAAATCTTAAAGGTTGGCAGGTCTGTGACCTTCTCCAAACTTTTGAATGTGCATGTCCAACAGTTCAGTACTTTCTGTACTGAAACGTTAAATTTCACCCAAAAGCCAGATATCCCTAACGTTTTGTGAGTAGTGTATGGAAACACTGGTGCTGTAAAATCAAACAAAATGAATTTAGAGCACCACAAACTAACAATGAAGCTTTACAGACTGTACAGGACAAAAATCACTTGACTTTTTTATTTATTTTAAAGTAGCATAAGTGTTGTGGGTCCCTATTCATCTTCGTTTGCTTGGAAAGAACCATTTACTGCAACTCGATTCATATGGCAGATTTGTAGAGTTCTATGGAGCTTCGAGTTTCTGTGAAGAAGACAGAGTTTTGTTGTTGTTTATATTTTATTTGAGATGGGTTGTTTTTTTTTAGATAGGCAGTGTGTGTTTGAGCACTGCGTGACACATTTTGATTCAGGTGAAGGTCACACCCAGAAGGTCTCTCCCAAGGTCACAGATAAGACAAGGTTTCACAATGGCTGTGAAAGAATATTTACAAGGTTACAAGACATGGCGGCACAAGGATTCACATCACACCACACACAACTTCAGGGGGACTTCTAATTGGCCTCCGAGTCAGTATCAAAAGATGGCCAAGGACTACCAACGAGCAGAAAAGAAAAGCCGGAATGTGTTGTGCTGACTGGCTGATTATTTGACACCAAACATAGTAGCATAGACCAAGCCAAGGCATATGGACGTTGGAGCTAAAAGCAAACACTTTTATCCTTTTAAAAAAGGATGCTTAGCCTTGTCAACATGGAAGACTCTCTTCTAAGCGTTGACGCATTCGATGGAACATTACGGTTCTTAGCAACTTCAGCTGCTTCCTCTCCAACATTGGATGCCAGACATGGCTGAAATAGACGACAAGAGCTCCGCATGAGTGAGTGTCTGCGTTGTGCAGACTACACACATTCATTGCTACAATTTGTGTCCTATCAGTACCACACCAGTCCTGTCAAGGGCTTATATCCTGTCTAGTTCGCCAGCTATGTCCATGTCCAGAACCCTTGTCCTGTCCCGTTCTTCTCCCTGTCTTCTCATACCTTGTCATAGTCCTGTGCCCTGTGTTCCATCCATCTTGTCTCGGTTCTGTCCAAGGCCTGGCCTATGCCCTGTCCAGTTTCAGAGCTGTGTCCAAATCTCAGAGCTCTGCCTAGCCTTTTATGTCCCATCACTGTCCCTCCTGCTCAGTGCGATGTTTCATTGTGTGTGTGTCTGTGTGTGTGTGTCTGTGTGTGTGTCTGTGTGTGTGTGTTTGTCTGCCAGCCTATGCTGCAGCAGCAGTGATGCTGCAGTTGTATTACTGACGTCTGTGTGTGTGTGTGTGTGTGTGTGTGTGTGTGTGTGTGTGTGTGTGTGTGTCTGTGTCCGTGTCTAGTCCTGTGTCCTATGCTGCAGCAATGATGCTCCAGTTGCGTTACTGCCGCCTGGATGCCCTCATTAATACCATTAGGCGCTTGAGTGACGCTGCGCGACTGGGTTCCCTGAAGAATGCAAGCAGCTGTGTGCTGTACGGATCCTCCTGCGTTCAGCTCCTCTCTCTGTGTGTGTATGTGTGTGTGTGTGTGTGTGTGTGTGTGTGTGTGTGTGTGTGTGTGTGTGTGTGTGTGTGTGTGTGTGTGTGTGTGTGTGTGTGTGTGTGTGTGTGTGTGTGTGTCTGTGTGTGTGTGTGTGTGTGTGTGTGTTGGTTTGGGCTTGGGCTTGTGGGATATGAGTTCCAGCAAGCCGGATCAGGCAGGCGCATGCAGCTGCAGCCCGGTCTAATGAAGGAGAGACACGTCTTCAGAGTACAGTCTCTCTCTCTCTCACACACACACACTCTACTTACCTTATGGTGACACACTCACACACACTCCTCACCTATGGCCACACACACACACACACATGCTCTCCATTCACCTATTGCACATACTTTACACACACACACACACACACACACACACACACACACACACAAACTAGCCATTCACCTATGGTCACACACACACACACCTATGGTTGTACACACACACACACACACACACACACACACACACACACACAAAGACACCACTCACCTCTGTCCTCCACCTACACACATGTGGCGCTTACCTATGGGTTTCACAGACACACAGGCAGTCACATATCTGGAACCAAAATCTTTTCTCTTCTGAGTCTTTCAATTACCTGTCGGCATTCTTCCCAGTAGATTGTTTGCTGCCTGGCTGGCTAAATAGGAACGGGATGGGAGGCCATTGTTGCAGCTATGCCGGGAGCTCTGTAGGCTCCTAGCAGGTGAAATTGGATTTCAGCTTGAAGGCCAATGGGTTTTTTTTAAAACTTTTTTTTTTTTTTGTGTGGAGGGAGGCCTGTTGTTGTAATCCCCCCCCCTCCACACACACACACACACACACACAAGCTACCTCCTCCACTCCCCCACCCACCTCACATCATAGGTTTGAGTACAAAGGAACCCCAGTAAGAATTTCTCCGAATGCATAATAGTTTTGTCCAACAACAGCTCGGGGAAGAAAGGATGTCTATTAACTGGGCTCTCGGCAAGAAGGCTTTCTGCTCGAGCACCAGCGCCAGTGAAAGACGACTTGACCTCAACCTAGGCTGGAAACACAGCTGTAGGGCTTTTGTGGAAGAAAATTAAAATCTTTGCCCTGAATAGGCATCAGGAAAAAAAAATGTCTCTCTCTCTCTATTGCTATTGCTTTCTCTCTCTCTCTCTCTCTCTCTCTCTCTTCTATCGATTTGTAACGTCCCTCCAACTTGTTTATGTTTTCACTCCGTTTAGTTTCCTCTTCATGGTCATCCCCAAATTACTTGATCAGACTCATACAATGCTCCCAGATAGGAGAGCAGGACTAAAGAGGTTCGGGGAACATGCTTATCTTTTTATACCGAGCCAGAGGACAAAAGAAAATTCCTCACGTTGGTGAAGATTATTTTTCTCCTCAAACAAAAAAGGTCCTGATAGGGGATTTCTCAGGCAGAGGTACCTGAAGAGGAA
>NW_027468587.1:14212698-14215198 GCF_046254945.1 Alosa pseudoharengus | reverse complement strand
TGGCAATGGGAAACAGCATTGCAACCAACAAAGTTGCTAGCAACGACGGTTTTGGGAAACGCGTTAGCACAACTCCTCAGCCAGGTAGATCAGTTGATCAGTGAGTTTACCTGTGTTGCATACATTTTATACTATATGTGCTAGGACTTTTACTTTCTGAAGCAGGGGTTACACCCTCTGGTAGAGACCAGAGAGCAAAGGTATCAAAAAAGTTAGTAAGGAGGTACAGGGTTGAACAGAGTCAATCAAGTAATAGATCAGAATAGATGTTGTGAGATGTATGCATTCAGGGTCAAGGGTTCAGGGTTCTTCTGTAATACTAGTCTGACGGCAGCCCCCATTCAACCAGATGTGAAGATTTCACGTGTGTGTGTGTGTGTGTGTGTGTGTGTGTGTGTGTGTGTGTGTGTGTGTGTGTGTGTGTGTGTGTGTGTGTGTGTGTGTGTGTGTGTGTGTGTGTGTGTGTGTGTGTGTGTGTGTGTGTGTGTGTGTGTGTGTGTGTGTGTGTGTGTGTTCGTTCTTTCCCTCTCACTCTCGTCAGAATCTGTCACAGACCCACATGCTGAATGAATTGATTCAGGAGGTGAAGGAGAAGGGTCACAAGCTGAAGATCGCCACCTCTGGAGAGTCCAACTTGGTACGTGGTACTGTACGTGCTGCTGCCACAATTCATCCGCTGTGTTTCCCGTCCCGGTGATAGCTACAGTTTCTGTATATGTTGGGAGTAGTTCTGAACTCCCACACACACATTCCTCCACACAAACAAGGATGCACCACCACATTCACCTCATCTATCTATCAACTGGCAGGTTTAATAGCAATTCTCCTATACAATGCTTCTATGTGGCAACAACAATCCTTAAACAATAATGTTAATGTTTTGTTAAATGTATGCAGAGGAGGGGCAGTGGGTCCGTTATGAGAGAGAGCGGGGCGGGGGAAGGAAAAATTGCGTGCGAAAAAAGTGCAGCTTAATCAAAGGATTTTATCTCATTTTAATAGTACAACATAGAACACTATTGTGTGGCGGCCTGCCACATATTAGTCAATGTATGGGAAACACTGCACTGTTCTGTTTCACCCCTTCATTTAACAACATTCTGTAAATGTTTAGGAACTGAGGAAACCAGTTGCTAGAGTTTTGAGAATTAAATGTTGTCCCATTCCTGCCTGGTATAGGATTGCAGTTGCTCAATAGTATAAGGTATTCTTAATCATGTTTTTCATTCCATGATGCACCTAAGGACTGGTGTTAATGCAGTGCCATCTGGGGTCCAAAAGACCACGGCCATCCAATATTGTTTTTCAGCTGTATCCCTAGTTTGCAAAGATTTCTCTGGATCCTTTGAATAATTTAATGATATTATGTACTGTAGATGATGAACTCCCCAAATACTTTACAATTTCATGTTAAGAAGCATTGAAATGACATTGTTCAATCATTTGTCCACACAAGTTTACAGAGAGTGATGAATACCCTTACATCTTTACTTCTAAGAGACCCTGCCTCTCTAGGATGCTCTTTTTCATACCCAATCGTGTTGCCAGTAACCCTAATTAGTTATGAAATATTCCTCCTTTTGTTTTCTTTATCATTACACAACTTTTCCAGCATTTTGTTACCCCCGTCCCAACTTTTTTTGAAACATGTTGCTGATATCAAATTCAAAATTACCGGTAACATATATTTTCCATTAAATAGTCAAATTTGTCATTTTCAACATTTGATATGTTGTCTGTTTCCTTTTTGCAACTAAATATGAGTTTAAGAGATTTGCGGATTTTTACATTCTCTGTTTATTCAGATTTTACACAACGTCCCAACTTTTTCCCATTTGGGGTTGTATTATATTCTGCTCCTCACATCTTCACTCCGACGAGAATATCTTGTTTGCCCGATAATAACAATTTTAACAAACGCATCAATCCTTCTTTATCATAACGTGCTGATTCCCTAATGCAACACCCAACCGGGTCCGTGTGGACACTAATTACATTAACAATAGCAGCAGGTTCAAACACTGTTGTGTGGAGCTGATCAACAGGAGGATGAATGTCTCATGTGTTATTGTGACTTTGTGTTGTGTTCCATTGAGAAACGGTATGTGTGTGCTGTGTTGTGTCCGGTGTAGTAGTGCTTGTTGTAATGATGATGTGTGTTGCTGTGTACTTCGGTATCTGTAGGGGGCGCTGACGATCACCCTGTCCAGCCCTGAACCCCTCACCTCGGCCATGTTCCTCTTCCTCCACAGCATGAAGGAGGCCGGGAAAGGAACCATCTCGCCCAAAGTCCTCTTCAACCAGCTCTGCCAGAAGTAAGATGTGTGTGTGTGTGTGTGTGTGTGTGTGTGTGTGTGTGTGTGTGTGTGTGTGTGTGTGTGTGTGTGTGTGTGTGTGTGTGTGTGTGTGTGTATTGTGTATTTTGAGTGTAGGGATTATGAGAAGGCTTTCTATAGACTGCCACCAGTGTGAACACACACACAGTGTGTGAAGTGAAAAA
>NW_027468587.1:14123597-14212499 GCF_046254945.1 Alosa pseudoharengus | reverse complement strand
AACATATTAGTCCATGTCTGTATGTGAGTGAACACATGGTTAAAGCCAGAGTCATATCTACAGTACAGTTGTGTGCAGAATAATAGCAGTGTGTTTTAAAAATAGAATAAAGCTCAAAACAGTATATTTACGGCTGTGGTTAAAACCATGTTCACCATTAGTGAAACCTTTTTGAAGCTGTCTCTCTGTTTATGGGTTCATAACACAACATAATTTAGAAAGAAGCTTAATAAAAAAAAGTGACTGCATGAAACGTTCTGGGTTCTGAATGGGAACATAAAGGGAGCTTTGTGTTAAGAAGGTGGGAGCGTGTGTGTGTGTGTGTGTGTGTGGGTGTGTGTGTGTGTGGTGAAAGCACATGGTCCTTGGCAAGGTGTTTATGATAAGACGGTCACGTTTTGAGCAGTAATCACCACATATGTTGTGCTTTGTGTGTGTGTGTGTGTGTGTATGTGTGTGCGCGCGCTTGCGTGCGTGCGTGTACATTCATAAATGGAGTGTTCATTCATTAATTGAGTTTTTACTCTTAAGGTCATAATGGCAACTAGCGAACTAAAGAGTAAAATTCTAGTGTGAGCTGTGTATGTGTACAAGGTGAGCATTATTGTATATTTCTTCTGTTTCTCTTATTCTAAGTGGTGCTCAAGCTGAAGTTGTATGTTTTTCTACAGGGCCCCTCGCTTTAAAGGCTACCAGCAGCAAGACAGCCAGGAGCTTCTTCACTACCTGCTAGATGCCATGAGGGTGGAGGAGACCAAGGTGAGATTTGTTCTCCGTGCTAAACGTCTTTACCCATTGAGTCGTGTGTGTGTGTGTGTGTGTGTGTGTGTGTGTGTGTGTGAGAAATTGTTGGACGATTGGAAAATAAATATGACCTCACGTTGTGTCAATCATGTTTGTGCACTAATTCCAATCAGTGAAATCAATTTGATTTTCTGCATTCTTGCAAGAAATCCATCTTATTCAACCAGCTTTTTCTTTTTATTTCCCCATAAAACTTGTTTATTTTTTTGGTAGAAAATGAAAGAGCTCAGTTTGTTTAGGGTATACCCATGATACGAGTCCTTAAAACCAGACATCCTTCGGCCCACGTTCTCTTTTTGAATGTTAGTGCTCATCCACGTGCAGTAGCAGAATAATCACACAGCATGGGATTTGGCTAGCCTTTGTTCATTAACCTTCATGGAACCCTTTGCGTAGTATTTGGATGGTGTAGACAGACCCCCTTTAACTCCCACCCCCATTCCCCAAATCCCAACATTTTGTCAGGGGGGTCTACAGAAAAAGTCGGGACCTGCCCTCAGCCACCCCCATTGGTTATGGATGAGTGGGGCAGCAGACTTGAATCTCTGTCTGGTTGAAGTCAGGGACCCATTGGGCTGCACTTACCCCGCTGGTGTGGAGCGACTGTGGGCAGCGGGTGACATGAGTAGTGGTCAGCTGCAGCCACCCCTACCACCACCCCCTAGGCCCCCAGCAGACCCCATTCAGACCTGTGAATGTTCCCAGTTGTGCCACTAAAAGCAGGCTGCAAGTGTGAAGGGCGCCGGCTTTGTGCGCCCTGGGAAATACACAGCTGCTCAGTGGGGCTTTGTGACACACACACACACACACACACACCCACACGCACAGAGAGATGCAGACAATCAACTCCTTAATCAGAGATGCTGGGTGGGGGTGGGGGGTGTAGAGCCCTTTACCTCTCCCTCCCTGGAAGGAAGAAGACATGGGAAGGGTAACAAACCAGTCTGGACTAGTGTACACACAGATTACTAGGTTGATTTTTAATGACACTCGGCATCATTCAAGAATGTCCTTGTTTATTTACACACACACACACACACACACACACACACTTCATACTTGATTTTGGTTCCACTTTACAAGTCAAGTTACATTAGGAATCAAATCTGAATAATCCTAGTAGATTAAAGCAGTTCAGCAATCTATCATGAGTTTTTAACAGGTTCAAGGGTATAGGACACATTGTCTCTTCCAAGTGAACATGCTTCCTATAACTGCTGATATGGAACAGTACTTAACTAGCTGCTGATATGGAACAGTACTTAACTAGCTGCTTGGTCTTTGTGTTATATAGTCCTCCAATGCAAAGTCCACGGACCACCAACCTATGTACATGAGCTAAGCTACCAAATACTAACACAATGAGCTGGCATTTGTACACACACACACACAGTCACACACAGTAGAGAATAAAAGTCTGACACAAATAGCACATGGATATTCAAGGCAAAGCTCCCACCCCACAACCACCCAAGACACAAGAATGATTCACACACATTTATTTTTTACCGCCCACCATCCTGCCCAACAGGAACCACACACACACAGGGGCAAGCACCCTTCTTCTGCCTGTGACGTGACTTGCCCCAGCTCCTCAGGGTTATCTAGGAGTGCTAACCGCTAATTGCTACCAGATCCACCCATTTGGATCAGCAGCCAAAATATGCTAATGGGGGCCATAACAAATTACCACCAATTAGCCGCGGTTAACTAATGATCACAGTCTTGGCATGGCCCACTGATCTGGGCTGGGATGGAGGGGCACCTTGCGATGGGAAGAAAGGAGAGAGCCCTGTTGTTGTTGTTTAAGGAGGGGTAGGTGGTGGTGCTGCTGGGGTAAATTTGGGGGGGTGGGTGCTAGTAATTAATAAGTGGGTTACTCAGCAGAGTCCGACTGTGAGTGTTTGGGCCATGGGAGGGGGTATGAGGGGGAGCAGGGGGTTTTGAGGTATAGGGAAGGGATTAACGAGGCTTTTGACCTAAATAGCCAGTCCAGTGAGGAGGGGGTCGGACAATAGGGGGTGACTGGTCGAGCCCCTCAACCGACCCGCAGCCAATTACCTATTGATTGGTGCTTTGCTGGGGCTGTGTGTCCCCTCGGCTTTCTCACAAACACACTCACTGGCCACGTCGCCTCTGATTAGGACATCACACACTCACTCACTCACTCACTCTCTCTTACACATACACACACACACACACACACACACACACACACACACACCCATGAATTGTATGTTCTGCGATGGTTCATACATGCTGTCTAATAAACAAGCGGTGAGGAAAATGTGTAACACACACACACACACTCAGGCAGAGGATCTCTAACTCAACCATGCATACATACTCTGTGTCTCTGTTACCTACTCCAACAACCATCACACACACACACAAACACACCACCACCACACACTGTCTTCATCCTTGCCCTCTCACTGATCAAAGGAGTAACTATTTACTAGGTGATCCCTCTCCTATCGTGTACACACACACACACACACACACACACACACACACACACACTGTTATAAATGACCAACATGATAGTTTAATTTCTTAATATACGGGTATATGGATGTTTACACACTTTCATGCACAGATGTCTCTCCATAATGTGTTTTATAATTAATAAAACATACACACATGCACCCAAGTACACACACAACAAATAGGCATAATACATATAGCATTTAGTTAAAGTCTTACTCTGTTCACCTCTCATCCTCTGTGAATGAAATTAGATATCTTATGCTCATTCCTTTGCTACATAGTTATGTGCAAATGCAATAACTTACTTTCTGTATTTGAAATTAGTCTCTGTTGTCGCACCTTATATTATCACGGTATCAACTGCAGCACTTAAACTGCTTCACTCTTTGTTATTAGAGAATAATGTTTTAAGGAAATTCTGGAATTCTGGAGATGTATACAATAATTCATTAATTCTAGATTACAGATAAACAAATCATGAACTGCATTGTTTTTTATTTTTGGTTATTGGTTTAGTATTTTTATTGTTCGTCAATGGCTCTTTAAACTTCACCTAATGTGGTGGCATGTGCCAGAGAGAGAGAGAGAGATTTTTGAGACACTTCTGCCATTGGGACCTTAACTGAGGCACACGCTTCCTCCACTATAAAACAAACAGATTGTTATAATAGATTAATGTAAGACATGTTAAACATAAGCACAAAAATAGACATAAATCACATTAAGCACATTTATAGACATAATTCATAAAACACAAATCCGTTTATTGACCTTGTCTTAGCTATGAAGATGACTTGGCCGTGTCAATGAAACACTTTACTAACTTTCATTAAGATTGCTATGTGTTGCTGTTAAATGGCAACTATTACTAATTAATTTAAATACGTTATAGAGCCATAGTGTTGTTACTACAGATTCATGTTGCGGCGCTACCATGGAAATGCCTTGTTAATGTCTCACTACTTTTGTCATCATTTGTTTGGTTTTGTTTGGTTTGTGTGTCTCCTCTTGACAGCGCATCAAGGCAGGCATCCTGAAAGCGTTTAACAACCCGACTGAGAAGACAGCCGACGATGAGACCAAACGTCAAGTCAAAGGTCTGTGATGTGTGCAACTTTTGCACCACCAGCCAGGACAACAGCGTCATCTTGTGGCTACTTAAATTCACTGCATATTTAACATAACAGACGCATGATCATGAATCAGCTGAAGAGAATAAGTGACTATTAGTAGTATCCCTTTAAGTTTTATTGTACATTGCCAATGAAATGTGTAGGGCTATTCACAGCACCATATAGCAGAAGAGGCAGAAATTCCAGTTGAAATCTAGAAGGGATGAATTCTCATCTCACTGTGTGCTATTGCACTACAAACATTCAAACGTGTCTTCGCTTCACAGCTTATGGCAAAGAGGGTGTGAAGATGAACTTTGTGGATCGCATCTTTGTGGGAGAGTTAACCAACACCATCATGTGTGAAGAGTGTGAACATGTAGGTAACACACACACACACACACACACACACACACACACACACACACACACACACTCTCACACACACACACACAACATAAATGTTATATATCATATAACTCTTATTTTGAGAGTTTCCTGTCTGATTTCTTTTTTTGTCTTTCTTTGCTTCTCTCTTTTATGTTCTTTTTCCTCTCTTCCCTTTTTCACCTATCTTCCACTCTCCACTCCTCTTCTCCTCTCTTTTCCATTCTTCTCCTCTCCTTTCCTCTCCTCTCTTCTCTCCTCTCCCTTCCTCTCCTCTCCTCTTCTCTTCTCTCCTCTTCTCTCCTCTCCTCTCCTTGTCCCTCCCTCCCAGATCTCCACAGTGAAAGAGGCATTCATTGACATCTCACTGCCAATTATAGAGGAGAGGGTAAGAAACTCTTGACTTCGCCTTCCCACTCATTGAAGCTCAGCACCTCACCACACACACTTATGAAGAAGACCAGCAGGAAACTGAGCTGGAGATGGATGCAATGTGAATGTCATTGTTTGTCAATAGTTTGGAATGTTAGCTACTTCCTGTGATGTCATTTTAGCTTATCTTCTCTCTTTCTTGAAACAGTTACCTCTTACAGCTCAATGTGTACCTTAGTACCTGTTACTATTGTGCTCAAAGGGGGGGATACAAACCCAATGCTCATTTTCAGCCCTAGTTTAACTAGATGTACCGCAGAGCGGTACAAAATATGACCGCTGCCCAGTCCAGCGCATTTTTTCCACAAAAAGAAATCACGCTGAAAGGCCTATATGATTCTAACTGTCTCACTAAATTGCATTATCCACACTCAATTCTTGGTATCTGCTAGACAACAAGTACCAAAACATGATTAGTTCATAGATTTCACATGTAAAATTAATTTTATACAACCCCACCTCCATCTTGCCTGTTCATAATTCTGACAATTTCTTGATTGTTTGTGTTATGTTTATGTTATGTGTGTGGGTGTGTGTGTGTGTGAGTGTGTGTGTGGGTGTGTGTGTGTGTGTGTGCGTGCTTGTGTGTGTGCCTGCGTATGTGCCTGTGCATGCAAGCGTACATATGTCTACTGTGTGAGTATGTGTCATACGTATGATTACTGTGAATGTATGTGTGTGTGTGTGTGTGTATCTGTTTGTGCACATGTGTGCACATGAAATGGGTTAACATGACCCCTGGAGGCAAACATACGGAAAAAAATGGTCATCCTAGGCCCTACAGTTCTCAAGATATTCACAGAGAACTGTGTCTGCCCTACCCTCCTTTCGGGGGGTCCAGTCCAGCGGGGGGGCTACAGATCAAAACGAAAAACGATGGTTCCATGTTATCCATGTGGGGTTACATGCCCACCAAGTTTCGTGTACCCCGGTCTTTCAGTGTCCCGGGACTCATTGACGGAAATTTGGGCATGTGAAAAAGAAAAAAAAAAAGAAAAAAAAAAATTCTGACAACCTATATGACCGCCGCTTCGCTGCGCGGCGGTCATAATAAGAATACATGTATTCTGAGGCCACGACGGAGGAGTGCGTGTGGGAAAAACATGATATGACTCCTAACTGCTCTGTGAATTATGAGAATGCTGTCCGAAAAAAAAACAGAAATGACAACCAGACAACCGTAGGATCATGTCCATGTCTAGTCACCACCATCTTCCCTCACTGACCTGGTGTTTCACATGAAACCCCCAACATGCAATACCGATTTCTCTATCGTCTTTTAAATGATGCACAGAAGAAGAAGCAGCCTTAACCTCACATGCCCTCTAGTGTCAACTCTGCACACATATAGTCATGCACACATATAGTGCATGAACATAATGAAAGATAGAAGGCAGAGAACAGCCTTAACCTCACATACCCTGTAGTGTCAACTCAGCACAGGTCACCACACACATGTTCACATATAGTGCATGAACATAATGAAAGATAGAAAGCAGAGAACAGCCATAACCTCACATACCCTGTAGTGTCAACTCAGCACAGGTCACCACACACATGCACATATATATTAAATGCTATGAGTTTGGTGTGTATGCAACCGCATGAACACGTGTGTCTATGTACATTTATGAATACCTTTGTAAGCATATATGAGTGTACCTATCTTCAGCTTCGTTCTCTCGACCCATTCAGATCTCCAAGCCCTCGAACCCCAGCAGATCGGGAAAGAGCAGTCGGGAGCAGGAAGCTCTCGTAACCCACGCCGACGAGCCCTTGACAATGCACACTCAGGGTAACAGAGCCATCAGGAGGCTGAGTGCACCGGTACGGGCTCACTGCTCTGAACTCCCCGCAAGAGAGTGTGTGTGTGTGTGTGTGTGTGTGTGTGTGTGTGTGTGTGTGTGTGTGTGTGTGTGTGTGTGTGTGTGTGTGTGTGTGTGTGTGTGGTGTGTGTGAAAGAGATGGAGACAGAAAGGAATGTACTGAACGTTTGGTTGTGCACCAGCAAGAGAGGGCTGATGAAGCTCACGTTGATCCTGCCAAAGCAGTTATAGGGATTGTGTCTTTTAGTTTACAATATGCGGCAGGACATTTGAGAGGGGCAGCACCTTTGTCGTGATGGGGTGTGGCTTCAGCACAGTCAGCGGGGCTTCCCAGAGCAGATTGGTAAAAAAGAAAAAGAGAGAGTGAGCGGCATTAACTGAGTGTCCAGGTTTTTCTCCTCAGAGGCAACCTGGCCGGCGTTTGTCCAGCAGTCAGGACGAGAGGGGAGGAGCCAGCTGCAGTGCCGCCCTTAATGAGGAGGATCTCTGTTCGGCTGGGCGGGGCTTTGGCAGCTGCCGGGGAGGCGGAGGCGGGTCTGGCAGCCAATCGGATGGCAGCGAGAAGGATTCGGGCGCTCAGGACAGCAGTAACGACGCCGACAGCGAGGCGTCCGAGAGCGAATGGTCGCCCCGTTCACCCCCCGGACCCAGCCACTGGGGAAGCATCACTACCCCAACGCCAGCCGATCGCACCTCCAAATCCACGCCCACCCCCACGCCAGTCCCCACCCCAGCCCCAGCGCACTACCAGCCCGCTCTGCCGTCTCTCACCACCAGCCATCGACCCCCGCAGGGCGGCGCCGTAGAGCAGCTGGTCAGCGCCGTGTCCAAGCTGGGCCTCGTGCACACCTCGGCCGACACGCTGCCCCCGGACGAGCCGGGCGAGTCGGCCGGACAGGCCGCGCAGCCCCCACACGCCTACCCCCACCGCCAGCAGCAGCAGCAGCAGCACGGCCACCAGGGGGCGTTCCAGGCGCTGTCCCACAGCTACATGCCCAGCTCTAAGGAGTGCTCGGTGCAGTCCTGCCTTTACCAGTTCACCTCCGTGGAGCTGCTCATGGGCAACAACAAGCTGCTGTGTGAGAACTGCACGGAGCGCCGGCAGAGACAGCTCAGGAAGAGCAGCACATCAGGTGAGGGATGAGAACGAGAAGAGGGGAGGGGGGGGCAGAAGAGATGGGATAGATAGATAGATAGATAGATAGATAGATAGATAGATACTTTATTGAAGAGGAAATTCAAGGGAAAGAGGGAGAGAGGGTGGGAAATGAAGGTGGGAGACAGAAATCTGCTAGGGAGATGGACCTGAGAGAGAGAGAGAGAGAAAGAGAGAGAGACAAGTCAGGGAGATGCGCTTGTGAGAGAGATGGGTAAGAGAAAGATGCTTGATGGAGAGGGAGACCGGTAAGATATTAGTAGACCTGAGAGAGAGAGAGAGGGAGACCGGTAAGATATTAGTAGACCTGAGAGAGAGAGAGAGGGAGACCGGTAAGATATTAATACGTAGACCTGAGAGAGAGAGAGAGGGAGACCGGTAAGATATTAATACGTAGACCTGAGAGAGAGAGAGAGAGGGAGGGAGACCGGTAAGATATTAATACGTAGACCTGAGGGAGAGAGAGAGGGAGGGAGACCGGTAAGATATTAATACGTAGACCTGAGAGAGAGAGAGAGGGAGGGAGACCGGTAAGATATTAATACGTAGACCTGAGAGAGAGAGAGAGACCGGTAAGATATTAGTAGACCTGAGAGAGAGAGAGAGAGAGAGAGAGAGAGAGGGAGACCGGTAAGATATTAGTAGACCTGAGAGAGAGAGAGAGAGAGACCGGTAAGATATTAGTAGACCTGAGAGAGAGAGACCGGTAAGATATTAATACGTAGACCTGAGAGAGAGAGAGAGACCGGAAAGATAGAGACAGAGAACAGAGAGAGGTGCGGAGAGGTGTGGTCGGTGGTGCTCTGGTCTAATTGATGTGGGTCGACTCGTTTTCTTATATTTACTGCACACAACTGTGGTGCTAACGCTGGCTGATTGTGTTTGTGTGGCGCAGGGAAAAAATCGGAGCGCGTGTACACCAGCGCCCGCAAACAGATGCTCATCTCCTCTCTGCCGCCCGTGGTCACACTGCACCTTAAGCGGTTTCACCAGGTCAGCACACTGCCACGTTCACACACGCTCGCATTCACACACACTCAAACAATGAAAGACATGCATTCATCTACAGAGCTCATGCATTATTCATGCATACATACACATAATCTATACATACAATACATATATTCACATTTACAAGTTCACACATGTATGCACAAATATGCACACATGCACACTGTTCCGCACTGTAATCTCTCCTCTGTGATCTGTGACTGTCCTGCTCTTGCTGTCGTTTTTTGATGTGCTGGTGGCCTGTTTTGTGACCTGTTGTTGTTGTTGTTGTCCCCAGGCAGGGATGAACCTGCGGAAGGTGAACCGACACGTGGACTTCCCTCTGATACTGGACCTAGCACCCTTCTGCTCAGCCTCGTGCAAGGTACTGGCCAGGGAACCGTCGGTCAGCTGGAACCACACGCTAGAACTATACTCTCATAGGCTACAACCTTGAAGCCTCATTCATGCCCCCTTTTCATACAAGAATAGACATGTACAAAGGACGGACGAAATGAATGCAGAGTACAGATAGAAGTCTTCGTCCGTATTCGTATTTAATCTTAATAGATGGTGGAACTAAAATGTAGAGGCAGAGTATTTTGTGAGTTTAAAATTATTTATAAAATTATTTACAATTATTTATGTGTTTTAGAACCTGATGCCAGGTGAGCGGGTCCTGTATAGTCTCTACGGGATCGTTGAGCACAGCGGATCGATGCGAGGAGGCCACTACACGGCATACGTGAAGGTCCGCAACCCAGTAAAGAGGTCCGACCAGCGTCGGAACCATTCAGGTGAGTGACCGACTTCCACCAGTCAGCATTCAAGGCAGACCTGCTCAGCGCTTCGCTTGTAAAGTGTGTGTGCATTTGTGTGTGTGTGTGTGTGGTGTATGTATGTGTGTGTGTTTTGCAAGTGCATCTTGATGAAGGCCTTTGCGAACGAGGCCTGCTCCATAGCTCAATGGCTATGACCAGCTTTTTACTCAGGCTTACATTCAGGGGCATGTAGATCATGCAGCAACCTGCAAACAAACACTGCAGTGCTCGTTTCATATACATCACCCATTCTTCTTTTACAAAAACCTTTACATTGACACCCAGCAGGGCCACCGCCATCGACTTCTGAAAGGGAATATTTTCTAATTGTGTTTATATGTCTGTTTGACAACAAACAGACGAATAAGTTTATTCAATATTTTCAAAAGAACTGACCTTCACAGAGCAAAACATCTGCAGCCGACTTCTGAAGAGCTCCTGTTGATAGATAGATAGATATAGATAGATAGATACAGATAGATTCATTCATTCATTCATTCATTCATTCTTTCTTTCTTTCTTGATCCCCAAGGGGAAATTGAAGGTCTCAGTAGCATACAGACATCACACACAACATGCACTTACAGCAGAAAAAATAATATAAATATAGATAAAACACCACTGCACAATAAAGACAGTAGAAGATAAAAAAATACTAAATAAAACTAAATCAAATATCCACATAGCGTGCTTAAGGATGATCAAGCATGAGGCGCTTACAGTGACAGGGCAGGGACTGAGCCTGTGATTCTGTATGCATGGTGAGGTGCTCTATGAGAGTGAGTGTGATGGTGATGGTGCAAATAAGTAAGTCCAACAGTGCAAGAAATGTTGTAACACCAACATACAAGTCTAGGCCTAGACAGACATAAAAAAAAAAAAAGCTTTGCATTTGCAAAAAAGCCTGAGCATTCAGTGTTCAGCATTCACCTGCATTAAATCAATTAAATCACCCGAACAGCGCTGAGATGAACCAGAAGCAGAGGATATGGAGGGGATGGAGGGCCAGACAGGACTGGATAATACTGGGTCTGGGGGGGGGGGATTGCTGTTAATCCTCTCCTATACCGCATAGTCCTCTGCAGTAATGGGAAAATGAAGTAGAGAGAGACAGAGAGAGAGAGAGAGAGAGAGAGAGAGAGAGAATGAGAGACAGACAGACAGAAACTATAGGTGCAGGTTGATTGTGCTCACCCTGCCCACTTAAGTGTGAGCTAATGGCTGTCTCCCTTCTGACTTTCTGTCTGCTCCCATGTATGTGGGGGGAGTGGGGTAGTTTAAGTGTTTTGAATTTAGCAATGGGGTAGTTTAAGTGTTTGAATTGAGCAATGTACACTAACTGTTTCATGGTAAATATATATACCCGGTAATAGTTTTTTGTACCCCTTCAGGTGGGCGTGAGGCCAGTGCATCATCCCAGGGTCAGTGGGTGTATGTCAGTGACACGAACGTCCAGACGGTACCGGAGTCTCGTGTGCTCAACTCTCAGGCCTACCTGCTCTTCTATGAGGAGCTGCCTTAGGGAGTTTGGGAAGGAGGGGGACAGCGATAAGTGAATGGTTGAGTCCATTAAAGGGGTGCACTGAATGTTCAAGTCTGTTGTGAGGACACATTGAATGGAAGACAATTCATACGACATAAACTTGTATAATATCTGCTTGAGTGTGTGGCTTGGACTTTCAGCATATTTTGATTTCTGTGTGTGTATGGGGTCGGATAGCCTGGGTGAAATGTTAGCACATTTGAATTGAATCTACAGGTTAATCTGGAAAGAAGCCCATTGACGTCTGTTTCCGAATCACCAAAAACCCAGGAATGTGTTATTCCTTTGGAATTGAGTAAACAACTGCATTTAAAACCTTTGTTTAGAAGAAAGATGTTTGCTGCACTTCTGAAACAATTTAGTTAAAGTTTAATTTCAATTTAATTTTACTGCTGGTTGCGTCCCTGGAAGTTGTACAATGGAAAGTTCTGAAACAGGCGTCAAAAAGGATCCTTTCCAGACAGACCTGCAGAGCAAATTTTTATTCAGTGGTTCATCTGGGTTTAACCAGGTTAGGGGTCTGATGGATGGGTGTTTATTTAGCAAAGAGTTATTTAAAAAAAAAATTATAGATATTTTATTGTACAGCCAGATGGTTAAACATAGAGGAGGCATTGGAGTGAAGCAGATGATGAGCTTGTAGCAGTGAGTAAATGTCAGACTGGGGCGATACTTTTAGGAGATGGCAGAGAGGAATGGCTGGGGGTGATGCATAGGATGGCATACCGCACAGTGAGCGCCAAAGAGAGGAGAGCATGTGGCGAAGGCAGTGCCTTCAACGTTTGCTGGAGAGCCCTGTGTGTGTGCATGGGTTGTGTTTTTGGGTTGTGTTTTTGTGCCACATCAAGCTCAGTTTTTGCATAAAACATGACATACTTGACTTGTGTACTTGACATACACTCAGGACACACACACATACACATACACATACATATACAGTATAAATGTATTGTTTTGTACATACAATACATTTACCTCCGCACACACAGACACATGCACACACACACACACACACACACACACACACACACACACACACACATATACAGTATACATGTAATGATTTGTACATACAATACATTTACCTCCGCACACACAGACACGTGCACACACAGACACGCACGTGCACACAAACACACACACACACACACACACACACATACACATACACACACACAGTCATACATATAAACAAAATGACATACACTTCCTCTCTCACAAAAAAATCACAGAGCACAAAATGGATTGTAGATCGGCAATCAAAGGGAAATGCCAAACCGATATCTCACTATATTGCCAGGCCTTTTTGACAATGAAAATAAAGACGTATTTTTTTCTGTTTTTCTTATTGCATTTTCTTTTTAATATATCCTGCATTCTACTGATGGGACAGTGACTCACAGCTCCCCGATGGCGTTGCACTGCATGCAATAATGTTCTTTTCCTGACTTGTTTATGTTGTTCTTGTATTTGTTTTTATATTTTGCTATTTATTGTTAGATAAGAGAACATGAAATGGTTTAAGAAAGAAAAAATACTCCAATGTAATTCAAATATTTTAATTTGTGTGTGTAAGATCTTGTTTTGTTTTTGTGTGTGCAAGGTCTTGTTTTTGCTTGTAAAATGCCTCATCATGCCTGAGGTCCTTGAAAAGAGAGAAACCTAAAGAATTGTAACAGAAGTGGCATTGCACTGGCAGTGTACCCACAGAAACCTCTCAGTCTCTAACAGTGCCTATGTCAGCGTCCCGTTAGTACAGTCTTATTTCACACGCATGTACAGGGCAATTATTCAACCGTACAGCATATGGTTGAACCAAGAACTTTCCTCTTCACTTTTTTAAATTGATATATATATACACACATACACATACACAATAATGTATATACTATTACTCTGCGATGTTATACATGTATAAATTGCGAGCGTTGCATTCACAGCATTATGAGGTACCTCAGACTGCAGGGTTTTCCCTTTAAGGTTTTTCCTTTTGCTTGAATGTTATACAACTTTGATATACTGTATGATGACTATTATCATAAACCTAAAGTTATCACGTTGATTAAGAAAATAAAAGCAATCTACTTCTGATCTACAGTGCTGGTTGAGTGTGCAGGATTTCTTTCCTGTAATGGTGGATGTTTTCTTTTTTTTTCCGTTTTTCCCTCTTCCCTTAGTTCTTTCTGAGTTGCGTGTTGTGTGTGTCGGCGTGACGACAGGGCTGGGCGATTAGGCTGGCATGTCACAGCGCATCCCGCCATGCCATGTTCCGTCCGTGGGTGGCGCAGACGCGTGGCGACGGGTGCAGAGCAGGCCGGTTTGGTAAACATGCCGTCAGCTGGTAAAGAGGAGGTGGGTGTGGGCACGGGAAAAGGCCAACGTCCAACCGCATCGCGTCCACAAGCCAGCGTGCCGTCTCCTGCCAGTCGAACATCACCCCCAACCCACCCACGTCCTCTCATTCACACCCTCACATCAAAACAGAACTGCCAGAGGGCAAAGACCACGTGTGTCAAACCGGCCTTAAAAAATTACAAATCTTTTTGAAGTGTGTGTCTGTGTGTACTTGAGTTGTATGTGTGCTTGTGTGTGTTTCTCTGTGTGTATATGGGACAAGAGACATTATGTGTGTGTATTTTTAGTGTCTATTTATAACCCAAAAGCTGCGCAGCTTGGAGCCGTGGCTGATGGCCTGTGTGGCGGGAATAGAGCTGATTTTAATCTGAGTTAATGGCAGACGCGTTGGGCCGCCTGTCGGTGCTGACGCAGAGACCTGATGCAGGGTGACGGGTGGGCATCCCTGTCTCTCTTTAACAACCCGCTGAGTTTGGAGGGACACGCTCAGCCTTCAGCGCGCAGCCTAAGCGTCCTGATGGAGCTGGCAAAAACAGATAAACGTCCACTTCTTGTAGCCCACTCAGAGTGACGAAACAAGTGAAATAGAAAGATGCACAGAAAAAAAGAGAGGTGGAGAATTGTCATGTTTTCTGTGCTTGGGGAGAAGTAAAGGCAAACTGCATATCTGAGGAAACTAGTTTGCTAGTATTCCCAGTATGTGGTATAATAGTGATTAATAAGTTTGGGTATCGTTCATATTTTAACTATCCTGATTCCAGTTCCTATTCTGCTTATCGATTCTGGTTCCTATCGATTCCTCATTTCGATTCCAAAAAGTAAAAAATGTAATTCTGTAAGCCATAACTGAACATTCAAAAAGACAGGATTTATTTACTAGTATTGATCCTCAGACATATGCATTAAATACTATGGTCTTAATAATACACAGATCAATCTAGAGCTGCTAATTCAAATAACTGCTAGTCCTTGATGTTTCGGAGCATCTGAAAATGAATGACAAAGTTGTGGATTTTTAGTTGTCTTTGTTCGCAATAATAAAGGGGCTATTATGTTTATGAATATCAAATAAAAATATATTTTTTTCAATTTGGGTTTTCGGTTCTGCTTATTGGACCAGGTTCCAGTTCTTTCTTATAGATTCTACTCGATTTTAACATTCAGTTCCCAGTGATAAACCTGGATAAGTTAAGTCCGAGAGTATTTGGTAATTCCTTCCAAAAAAGAGGCCAAATGCTTTGTTTTGCTAGGAAAATGAAGCCAAATGGTCTCTTCTGTTAGGTACCACTTACTCTGTTAGCTTGGGTGTAGTCACTACATCACATAGTTTGGAATGCCTTCCAGGCCTTTTGGTTAGACGCAAATAAGTGTCCCGTGGCTGGCAGGCATTACGACCTCCAGACACCCCATCGCAGGCCAGAACAGCAGGAGCAGCCTACCTGTGCAACCGTGCTGAAAGACTCATGCACTAAACGAGAAGAGACCTGCTGGACATCATATGTAAACACCCTCATCCATATTAGATGTTCCAGGCTACAATGTGTACAGGAAAGATACAGTGGGTTCTAAAGCTGGCAGAGTGTTTTTGTGAAAGATTGTTTTCAGTGCCATGAAATTGAATGGATCATGTAATGAACTGGAATGCATTGGACTTAACATTGTTTTATCCCCACTAATGTCATTCTCTCATATTGTACTGATAATGAGGATTTTGAAAGAATTCTAAAGGAATGCAATTGTAACAAAGAGGTGATTATCATGGGAGAGGTGATTATCATTATCATGGGAGATTTTAATATATTAAAACTGGGAATATATATAACTGGGAAGCAAAACAGATCACCAATGCTTTTGATCTCTCTCAGCTAATAAACGGACCTAGAGTAACAAATTCATCAAATCGACCTATTCAGTAATAAACCAGAGAGAATCGTTAAAACCTTGAATATGTTGACTGGACTATGACTCATAGCCAGAAAAGCAATTTACCCCTTTGGTTAAAGAGCAGGTGTCACTAAATATTACCAAAAACAGATATGAAAGCTGTTCAGGGCATGTGCTGACAGGGGGAACCCTGGAAGAAGACAGCAAATAGTTTTCAAAAACATTACAGAGTACCATTCACGAATTCATAGATACACAAAGGTATAGGAAGGAAAAGAACACTGAAGAATATTGTAAAAGAATATTGTAAAACTAGATGCACCTCAGAGTGGTACAAAATACTGTATGACCACCACCCAGTCCTGCACATTCTCTCCCTAAAAAATAAATCACGCTTGTCAATTTGTCTCCATCTCCTACTCCATCCCCTTTTGTGTATGTAAATGAGTGTGTGCATAGTGCGTGTTTGTTTGTGTGTGAGTGTGTGTGTGTGTGTGTGGGGGGGGGGGGGGTAATGGGGTGTGAAACTTGCAATGCATTCAGAGGGTGTCATACTGATCATACACTTTACACTTAAAATTCTGTGCAGTTTTGAACCTTTCAGCCAAAGATACCTGCCATTACAATGTCTCGTTTTTGCCTTTTCATTTTAACTAGGTGGCGCTATACTTCAAATGAGTGGGGAAAAAATCTGGAAGAAAAAAAACTCTGACTAAACCTATATGACCGCCTCTTCGCTGTGCTGTGTTGGCCCTAAATGCTGCTGTAAAAAACCAAGCTAAGCCATGACAGACATAACTTCACAATATTACAGAACAGATTTGTTAAAGAACTCAGGTTAGCGAAAGCAAACTTCTTTTTGACCATAATAAACAAAGCAAGAGGCAATGCAAAAATAATCAGTCAGTTGAAAAAACTAATTGGACAAAATCATATGGGAATCAAAACACTTGAGCTTGCTGTAGATGCCACGGCAAGACAACAAACAATCCAACTGAGGTATAGCTGATGCTCTTAATGGGTATTTTATTGCTTCAGTAGCAACAATGATAACATATTTTGCCACTGAACACACTTTTTGCCTTATGTCATCCCTTTATTGTGAAGCAATTTGGTGCGGCTCAGCCGTCTGTAAATGCACTTTAGAAATAAAAAAAATTGACTTGACTAACACAGGAATAATATCTCACATCTCAGACCAACAGAACCATTATTCCATATGGAAGCTGTCACTGAGTCAGATGTAATGCGAGTGGTTGGATCTTTCAAGTCATTAAGAGCTAAGGATGCCATTGATATGAATACAGTTATGCTCAAAGAGCTCTCTACATCTCTAGTCCATCCCATCACAAAAATGGTAAACCTCTCAATTATAGAGGGAGTGTTTCCGAGTGTCTGGAAACTGGCTGCTGTCTCCCCAATTACCGTCTCTCTACCTATAACTACAGGCCTATCAGCATCCTTCCTGGTGTCCAAGGTCGCTGAAAAACTCATAGCTCATCCACTACATTTTTAAATACATGTGGCACTCCACTACTGCATGCAATGCAATTTGGCTTCCTTAACCACTCAATTGAGACAGCTAATTATTTTTTATAGAAAAAGTAAAATCCTTATTAGATCCTTATTAGATCAAGGAGGGATTGTTGGAGTAATCATTTTAGACTTAAAGAAGGCATTTGATACCATCAATCACAGAGTCATTTAATCTAAATGATCTCATTTTAATCAGGCACCAGTAATTGGATTGAGTCATAACTAGATAGATAGATAGATAGATAGATAGATAGATAGAGAGATAGATACTTTATTGATCCCCAGGGTCTCAGTCTCAGTAGCATACAGACATCACACACACATTCACTAACAGCAGAAAAAAGTAATTAAAAGTATATAATATAAAAAACACAACTAAGCAATAAGGACAGTAGAAGATAAAGAATATACTAAATATACTAAAATACAAATTATGCTAAATAACACTTAATCTAAATAAATTCTAAAAACAGTATCCACATAGTGGGTGATTAATCAATCAAGAGGCGCTTGCAATGACTAAGGCAGGGACTGAGCCTGTGATTCTCTGTGCATAGTAAGGTAAGGTAGGTGCTCTGTGTGAGTGAGTGTCATGGTGATGGTGCAAATGAGTAAGTCCAACAGTGCAACAGTGCAAGAATAAAGTCTATATACTGTATCTATATATATATATATATAACTATATTAAGAAAAGGTATAAGTGTGGCCACAGTTCGGCTGTGGCATGGAGGGAGGGGTTATGCATATGTGCTAATATAGCACGCAAACAGTGAGGCAGAAAGACAGTGGTAAAAAGTGGCTAGTGGACAGACAGTATCCAAACACGGAGGGGGTGAAGAGGCAGACAGACTATGCGGAGAAGTCTATCTCTCCTTTTCCCTTAAGTGAAGCATTGAACAGTTCAATGGCCCTGGGGACAAATGACTTCTGTCTGTTGACGTCTGTCTGTTGTGCAAGGCAGTGAGCAAAGTCTCCAGCTGATCAGGCTCTTCTGCTTTACAAAAGTGCTGTAGAGTGGATGACACTCATTGTCCAAGATGTTGATCAGTTTGTTCAGGGTCCTTTTGTCAGATATTGAAGTGATGCACTCCAGTTCAGCTCCCACTACAGAGCCAGCTTTCCTTACCAGCCTGTCAAGTAACTAACTAACAACTAACTAAACCGAAAGGTTGCCGGTTCAATCCCCGACCAGTAGGAAAAATGGGGGTGGGGGAAGTGGTTGAGCACTGCTCTCCCATGCCCACATCCATGACTGAAGTGCCCTTAGGCAAAGTACCTAACCCCTCACTGCTCCCCGAGCGCCGCTGTAGCAAGGCAGCTCACTGTTCCAGGTTAGTGTGTGCTTCACCTCACTGTGTGTTCACTGTGTGCTCTGTGTGTTCACTAATTCACGGATGGGATAAATGCAGAGACGATAAATTCCTTGTGTACGCAAGAATGTATACTTATGTATAAAGGGGCAGCCGTGGCCTACTGGTTAGCGATTCGGACTTGCAACCGGAGGGTTGCCGGCTCGAACCTCGACCAGTAGGCACGGCTGAAGCGCCCCTGAGCAAGGCACCTAACCCCTCACTGCTCCCCGAGCGCCGCTGTTGTTGCAGGCAGCTCACTGCGCCGGGATTAGTGTGTGCTTCACCTCACTGTGTGTTCACTGTGTGCTAAGTGTGTTTCACTAATTCACGGATTGGGATAAATGCAGAGACCACATTTCCCTCACGGGATCAAAAGAGTATATATACTTATACTTATACTTACTTACTTGTATACTTGGCCTATAAACCTGATTTACATTTTACAAACCGGTCACAGTTTGTTAGGGTGAGAAGAATCATCAAACATTTACATGCCCACAGATGTCCCGCAGGGATCCTTATTGGGTCCACTCTTATTCACACACTATGTCAATCATCTGCCAACAGTCTGCCCCAATTCCAACACGCAAACGTATGCAGATGACACAGTGGTCTTTGTAGTAGTCACTGTAGTAGCAGTGCAGATCAAACTGCAGATCAGTTTACAAATTTGATGCAACATATTACTACATGATTTAAAACAAAATTGTCTACAACTCCATGTGTCCGAAACAGTGTGTATGTTTTTTAGCAAGTCAAAACAAAATTGTACAGATCCAGATGTATTTGTAGCAGGGGAGAGACTGTAGGTGATGTCAGAGTTTAAGTATCTTGGTGCTAATTGATAGTAGTCTTTCATTTAAAGCTCAAATAAAAAAGGTTTGTCAGTGAGCAAAGTTCAACCTGGCAAATTTTAAAGATTTAAAAGTACTGGCAAAGAGTTACAGAGGCTAGAATACTGTTTTTTCTTTCTGCCGGATAACAAGCTTCTCTGAACCGACCACATTTCCACCCTCTAAGGTCACTTGATATGACTTAGAAACACAACTGAACCCTAGCACCAGGTCTAAGCTGTGTGCAAAAGTAGATCAATATAGAATGAAATATGAGTACTTTAGACCATTATTTGCCAAAGTATGCTCATGCGTTTTGTAAAATGCCCTATGGAAACTCCCCATAGGACTTTTGGTTACCCAAAATGCATACTGACAATAGGCTACTGTGTGGAAACCTCTTGGTAGAAGCATAATCCTGGTCTCAAATTAAAGGTAACACTTTCTTGTAGACTATTTGGATCGTCAGGGGTTCTAATATAGAATGACTACACAAAATATGGAATAATTACACAAAAGTCTCTATTTTTGCATTTTCTTTGTTGGTTCAATAGGTGTGTATAAGATGGACTATACATCTGCACAACTAATATTGGATAAAACAACATGAATATTCAATTTCTATGGAAGGTGTGCCATGGAAGGGGTAGGTGTGCCATGGAAGGCACACTGTTTCATTCTCTAACAAACTTTCTTGATAGAAAACCAGACATCACCACTGTCTGGTTTTGGCAAAATATGAGTTGCTTATTGGGAAAACCTGATAAGATACACCAATTCCTGTCGTATGTATAATATTTTTAATGGACTAGCTCTTCCAGTTCTAAAACAATTTGTGAAAAATTCATCAGAATATCATTTTAGGCCTACCCATAGTGCACCTAGAGGAGACTGCACAATTGCAATCAGAAAAAGCAGTTTCATTCAGTCTGCTGAATGGAGCAATTCGAGCTGCTCACGAATGGAACTCAATCCCAACCCACATTAGGGACTTAACAAAACCACATTTAAATCCAACCTAAAGAAGTGGCTAATCGAGTACAATCAGTACTTTAGACCATTTCAGTAAGTGGCTAAATTGATTTATTTTTGTTTTATTCCTCCACACACTCATAACACATAATTACATTCACCTTACGACATATGCCTACACCATATGCCTACACCTGCAAACACTGACACACACCACCAAATGCACATTTTAAGGACCGCAATGGAAATAAGCCCTGTGGCTTTATTGTGATTATTTTTTGACTGATAATTATACAAAGTCATAGTTGTATTTTATATATATATATATATATATATATGTGTGTGTGTGTGTGTACAAAATACATCATGTCAATACAGATTTTCAATCAATCAATCAATCAGCAATCAGGTCTGTTATCATTCAATTCTAACAGGATGTCTGTTCTGTCTGCAGTACATTTGTTTATTTTCCTTTTTTCCCTTTAATTTATCCTGCCTATATTATTATTGCTTGTTTTATGTGCTTTGTGTCCTTTTCACATTTACTGTAGGCCTATACCATGATGTGTATTTTATTTTAGGTAGCCTATCTGACCTTTTAACACCGGCCCATGTACAACAAAGGTAAAATAGCCATTTTGGCTCATTCTGGCATATTTCATGTTTATTAATGTGCAATGTCCATGTCAAACAAACCTTAAATACATAAATAAATACATAAATTAACCGTTATGGCTTAAGTGTGTGTAGACTTTTATGTTAAGATTTGGCAAAATGTGTAAAACGTAGCCTGCTTTTAATTTGACATAACGAAAATGGTCGTGACCAGGAAGTGCAACGCCACTCGCTCTCACAGATGCGCCATCTTGAGTGCAAGACGAAGAAGACGCTTTTCAGGAGAGGTGGGAAATCGGCTTGTTGCCATACCATTATTCTTATTATTGTCTCAGATATAAACGCATATGCACCTTTATTTTTGGTATATTGAGAAATAGTGGACGCTTAGTATACCCGAGGTTGTTGCGTCAGCTCTTCACTCTAAGGCGATGTTTGCATGTCTGTCTGCACTGAGGCCTAGAATGGGGGAGTGGTGTCGGCTAGCCAGTGACCATTTGCTCTGTAGACAGTTGATGTTTTAATGGACGCGCTAACTATATCAACCCTATTTCACCAATGAACTACGATATACCTGTAGAAGATTTCATTGCAGTGTTGGCCCAGCCCCTGCTCATCTTGTGGGAAACAAACTATTAAGCCAACTTGCTAGATAACAACATGTTATGTCATAGCTTCTAGCTAACGTTAGCTGATTTGCTAAGTGGCTAACGTTAACTTACTTCAGCGTTTAAAGGTAATGTAAATAGCTCATGTCCCGCTGGTAGTTATGTTGAATAGGTTTAATTCTCAATAACAATGAATTTAGTTGTTAACGTTATATCATGTTAACGTTTCCAGTATTACCTTGAGTAACGTTAAACGCAGTGATTGCTAGCTAACTGGCATTGTTGCAAGCAAATCGAAAGGAAGAAACTCTTTGGCCAGCTCGTCCATTTTTCATGGGATTGACCTAAAGACTAGGATGAACGCAACCAGTTATGTTAATCGTTATCATGACTCCGTTCCAGGCTGAATCCAGGCGCAACGTTAGAAGTCCCAGAGTGAAAGATGTGGGACCAGGGTGGACAGCCCTGGCCACAATGGCCTCTGAGCCAGCAGCAGTGGATGCAGTCCTTCCAACATCAACAAGACCCAAGTAAGTCAACTAGAGGGATGGAATTTATTAAATATATCATCCAAACCCAACATCTGGTTGTGCATTGTTGTACTCCAATTCGAAATGCAGTAACTGCAGGTAAACATGATTGTCATGAGGGTATTTGAAGGAAACATTACAGGTCAAAGAGTTAATTCGAACGAAAGTACCAGCCCTTGTACAGTTACTGATTTCTGTGTGTGCGTGTGTGTGTGTGTGTGTGTGTGTGTGTGTGTGTGTGTTGGACACAGGCCAAGTGGACTGGGCAGCACTGGCACAGGCCTGGATAGCTCAGAAGGAGTCAAGCGGGCCTGGGTCCGAGCCACAACAGCAGCAGCCGCCGCAGCAACCGCCACCGCCGCCGATGCAGCCCAATGGCCAGGACATACCTGGCCTGGAGCCAGCGGCACACAACAATCATGGAAGCTTCCAGGGAGATCCCAACTTTAACAGAATGTGGCAGCCTGGTACGCACACGATTCATTGCAAATCACATCTAAATGATTTATTCAATCATTCGTTTATGACTATTAACTATTCTTTATTTATTACTTCTACTCACTGTGCTTGTCATGTGTTAATGTGTTTTCTGCTTGGGTTAGATTTGTAGCTCCTAGTGTTTAGAAAAGGCTGTGAAACGTTTTGAAGGGTTGAGCAGACAAGGTGTTTTGCATGGATGTCGTCAAAATCCATAATGGTGGGACCAGGGTATCTGCTTCATAGGACTTTGTCTTTTCTTGTTGTTAAGGGTGAATGGCTAACCCTAAACATATACAACACTATAATACTGTATTGCATTTCTCAGTATTTGTGTAAAACTCACGTCGAGCCTTTTGTAAATGGTCAACTCTCATTGGAAATGAACACCAGCTAGACGCTCTGTTTTTCACCTGTGTTATTGGTGTGACTGTAGGGTAATTGTTGAACGTGACTATAACTGACACTGTACAGAGAACTGTTCATGATCCCTCTGTTGTGTTGTCTGCAGATAGAAAGCAAAATATTCCATGTAATCAGATTATGTGACCCAAACTGACATGTCTGGAAGATCTTGTTTTGAGAACATACCTTTAATAATGTTGTTGGCTAACAACGTTCATATTGCACAGAGAACTGTCTTTGATATCCAACGTCTTTGTTAGGTGAAGTGAAAGTCGATAAGACGTGCAGACGTAGGTTTTCTGGCCTTGTATGGCCATAAACCTCACACCTGTGTGTGTGTGTGTGTGTGTGTGTGTGTGTGTGTGTGTGTGTGTGTGTGTGTGTGATTCCCATCAGAGTGGGGAATGCACGGTCAGCATGCGCCCCCTCCTCCTCCGCCCGACCAGGCCTGGATTCCCCCAGGGCCCGCGCCCATGGACATGGTGACCCCCTCCGAAGACAGCAACAGCCAGGACAGCCTGGAGTTCCCAGGAGACCCCCACCACGGCATGTTCCCCCAGAATAGCCACGGCTATGGTGGCCAACCAGACGGTTATGCAGTCCAGCCCATGGGCGTCGCTCAGTTTGACTATCAGGTATGCCACGTGAAAATATGCATCTGACCAATGATGTTAGTCAGTCAGGAAGTTGGCAGTTGTTCAAAGCTCTCATTGCGAGTCACCATTTAGTGTGTGTGTGTGTGTTTAGGAGGAGGTATAGACATATGTTAAGTGTGTGTTTTGACTCGATTATTCCCATCCTAATTTCTTGAGTAGTGAATATCATACTCCTAAACTGTTACCACTGGGACATTGTATATTGTATGGAGTGGGTTGTTGTATGTCTCTGGGAATGAATACAGCTTCAACTACATCTCCCCCCCCCCCCCCCCCCCCCCAACCCCAGCATGGAGCAGCAGCATATGGCCCCCCTGCAGCCAGCTTCCATCCCCCCTACTGGCAGCAAGGACCGCCCCAAAACAGACGGGATCGCCCGCCGGGCTTCAGGGACCGGCCGCGCTCACCGAACCAGATGGCCGTCAAGCCTGAGGCCCCAACTCTAGGTGGGCATGTCCTCTCTCTAGGTGGGCATACCCTCTCTCTGTGCTCTCTCTGGAGCCTCAGTCTTCGCCATTGAGTGATCTTTTGTAGCCAGAGCATACGTAGTAATCAATAAACTGGCCAGAACCAGCTATATTATTTTCTTAACTCTCTTTCTTTCTTTCTTTCTTTCTTTCTTTTTTTGTTTTGTTTCTTCTGGCCTACACAAAAGTCAAATTAACTTTTGACTGAGTGTAGGCTGTTGGTTGGTACAATCATTCGTGTCTGCTAAATTAGTAAATTAAATTGTAAATATAGATTACAATTGCCCTTCACAGATGCGGTGAAGAGGCGGACGCTGCCGGCGTGGATCCGCGAGGGCCTGGAGAAGATGGACCGCGAGAAGCAGAAGAAGCTGGAGAAGGAACGCATGGAGAAGCAGCGCGCCGAGATGGAGAACGACGACCACGGGGACGACGACGAGGAGGCGGCCGAGGAAGAGAGCGGTGTAGCACGAGTCCCGCGCAAGAGCAAATTTGTAAGCGTCCTGTCACGCTTTTCCAGTGTTAGATTTGAGTCAAATGTTTTTTTTTGTTTTTGTTTTTTTTTGGGCTTTTTATGCCTTTTAATTATATAGGATAGTGGAGATTGACAGGAAGTGAGTGGGAGAGAGAGTCGGGGTGGGATCCGGAAAGGACCACGGGGCGGGAATCGAACCTGGGTCACCGGCGTACGGTGCAGGTGCCCCAGCCAGTCGCGCCACTGCTGGGGCCGTCAAATGTTTTTAATGACATTACAAGGACTATGTACCCCGGAAATCCAGAGTTCTCGCGAGAGCACAATTTGAATTTGCTTAGCGAGTCACTCTGGCAATCAGTAGTGATGCTCATTACTAGGGCTGTAACGATACACCAACCTCACGATTCGGTTTGTATCACGATTTTTGACCCACGGTTCGATACGAATCTCGATTTTTCTTTTTTTTCCCTTTTTTTTTGGGGGGGGGGGGCTAGACTTTTTATTAAATAACATTTTAATAGCCTCCCTTAGAATACCAGAGGATTACAATATAATATATCTATTATTTTATATCCTGATATACAAATATTTTTCTGAATGACTGATATTTATGACAGCACACTTTATGCAGATTAGCCTATAGCCTAGGCCTACTATTTTTTTATTACAACTCTACCTCTTTAATTCAGCTGTCTGGTTGAAGCCTGGAAATATTGTAAACAAAGTAGCATAGTTGGCTAGCTAGCCTAGTCTACTGATTGGACTGTTCAGTTTCCCCATGTGTCAAGGTAATACTTGTTCTCCTTGGGACAGGCCCTTTTGGGAAACGTTGGTATTGAGATGATCAGTCAACTTCAATGCAAGAGTTTTAAACAAATATGTGCAGCATGCTAATGATGCTAAGCGGATATACTAGTAATTTAGCTAGTCGTCTTTTATGCGTCCTTGCTTTCACGATTGTGAATGTTTTATTTAAGTCGTGCGTGTTCATTGAGCAGGAGAGGGAGGGAGAGTGAGAGGGAGGGAGCGCAGGAGAGAGCGGGGCAAGGAGAGGGGGTTTACTTCTATACTGTTTGGTAAAGTTGCACACATAGTCTACAATGAAAGCAAGGAGAGGTATGAAATTATTATTTATTTATTTATTTATTTATTTGTTTTTGGACAACGTAGGCTACCGATACATAAAGCGGGAGATGTAGGTTGCTTTTGCGGCCGCGTAAGATGCAAAGAACTGCGTGAAACACTAGAAAGGGTGTGTCGCGATTCTGCCTTTTCACACCGCGACACAGTATCGTGCATATGAATGTCGCGATTTCGGTTTCAAATCGTATATCGTTACAGCCCTACTCATTACCCATGCCTTTGGAGCCGAGCTGCACCAATCACATCAGTGTATCTGATGTAGGCGGGCCAGAGGCGAGCTAAACAGATGACGACAGCGCTGCGACGTCGAAGTACAGAATCGGAGTCAGTAAACATTGGTCATAGGATTATCCAATTCCGTGCAGTGATATTTTCAAATTAATGCTTGGAGCCGCCCCTCGAGTTGAGCCATTTCATTACTCATAGCCAGATCTTAAATCTTTCTAGATTTGGGTCTGTATTTCCAGGGTAAGGGCTATGCAGCTTGAGTGAAGACTCACAATAGAGCCCTGTAACTTGTCTGAACTGTTGTGTGACTTTGGATGTATGACACATTTTTGCTTATTTAGTGTAAATTACAGATCTCCAATGACTTCAGCAACAGAGCTGAGTGGTGTGATGCTGAAGTGAGCCTGTATAGTCTTTTGTGTATCGGCCTCTACACACAGCTGTGTGCGTTGCAGTGCTGGAGACGCATCCCATTCACTTTACATGGGCTCACGTCATCTGTTGCCGAACTGAATTGTGGGTCCGTTGCGTCGCGTTTCTCCCGTGTCGCTTTGAGAAGTTCAGCTGTTGCTGCACCGACAGACGGCACCGGCCAATCAAGCCAATCGACGCACGGCACCAACCAATCAAATTACGTTTATACTTCAAGTCATTTGCATAGCTACCGTCGGGAACACCCACTGGCATGCGTTGACGGAACGCAACTGTGTGTAGGAGCCGTATATGAATGTCATACATACAGGCAAGAGCTATTGCAGGATTACACCAAACATAAGCGACTAAATAACCATAAATGTGCAACCACCAAGTCCAAAAACTTGTCCTGCACATACGAATGCAGGCTAAATTGTTTAAAATTCTAATAGTGTCTATCAAACAGGAACCAGCCACAGCAACTTCTTATAAAGTGTGGTTGAGTTTTTATACATAGACTTGCACAAAATGTAGAGATATTTTCACTGTTATAAATTCTAATTATGTGAAATTGTCTAAGATTTGCATACCTCTGCTAATCACACAGGACAGTGATGATGAGGATGGTGAGGATGAAGACGGGGATAGGGATGGCATACTTAAGAGGAAGTCGGAGTTCGCTAGCAGAAGCCCCTCCCCTTCACATGAAGACCAGAGCGAGCCGGAAATGACGGAGGAAGAGCGGGATTTCCAGCTGGTCAGTCTCAATAGGGGGATTCGACTTGATGTAGCCACCTGCAGCCGCTTTAAAGGAGAATTCCGGTGTGATATTGACCTAAAGTGTGTTGAAACATGATACTGAGATGAGCTATGTCTCATAGCTCATCTCGGCTTGTCCCCTGCACTCAGAAATCTGGCGCTAGTTAGCCGATGCTACCAACAGTTTTTTGATGGGGGTGCCTCGGGCATCTGCCTAGCCATGCAAATAAATCACTGTTTTACACCATTTACGAGGCTCAAAGTAGCTCCATACTTCATTGGTAGACTTCCGAGGGCCTTGACATTTAAAACGAGACATTGAGAACTTTAAAAAAGCACTGGTAGTTTATTTACAAGACGATTTATACAGACAGTACCTTGAGAAAGTTTACCGTTCGCCGCCATCTTGAATTTAGTCACGATAAGTCGAGCGACGAGTACGAATGAACAGGTATGATAAGGGATCAGGTTCCAAAAAGAATTCCGTGGAAATGCATTGATTCCAGTTGCTGCTACTGGAAGCAACTGGAATCCATGCATTTCCACAGAATTTTTTTTGGAAACGTATTGAACGTACCGGAAACGTATCAGAATCTCAGAAATAATCACATTCTGCAGTCATCTTAAGACGGCTGCAGGCGGCTACATCAAGTCGAATCCCCCTATTCTCTCTCACTAAAGTGTCTGTTAAGTGTCATTGCTATCATTCTTCATGCCTGGTGGATCATCTTCTCCTTCCTTTCTATGTAACTATGTTTCTCTCTCACCTCTGACCTCTCCCTCCCCCCCTCTCTCCTTCTGTTCTTTTTCTCTCTCTTTCTCTCCTTCCATCCCTCCCTCCTACATTCTCTCCTTCCCTCCCTCCCTCTTTCTCTCTATCTGTTTCTTTCTCTCTCTCTCTCTCTCTCTCCCCTTCCCTCCCTCCCTCTTTCTCTCTATCTGTCTTTATTTTTTTCTCTCTCTCCTTCCCTCCCTCCTTTCTCTCTCTATCTGTCGCTTGCTCTCTCTCTCTCTCTCTCTCCCCCCCCCCCCTTCTCTTTCTCTGACCACAGATGGTTCTGACCAAAACGCTGCTGACTGAGGTGCTCCTAGAGGTCACCAGCGAGGAGATCTACCAGGTGGCCAAAGAGACGCACCGCAAAGCCACCAAAGGTCTGCCCCCACATGCATTCTTTGAGTCCCTGTCCTCTCTGTGCCCTGCGGGCTAAACTGCAGCAGAGAAGCCCTATGTGCCTCTCCTGGCGGTCAGCCTTTAAGTCCCTTAACTGTCCTCAGACTCCCTTGTGAAAGCTCACTGTGCTGCAGTATGATGGATGCCCACTCTAATGTGGCTGGCTCTCTATGGGGTGTACCTGTGTGTTAAGACAAAAGAAAAGAGAAAAAGACAACTCCAGTGACTATGAATGGCCCCTTGAATGGCCATTCTGTGCTAAGATACTAGGGAGGTGGGGTCGGCGGGCACTCTTGGAAAGACAGACAGACAGAGAGACAGTTATGCTTAGCTACCAAGACACCAAAGTCATGATTTAAAAAAAAAAAAAAAAAAAGAAGCTCTCTGTTCACCCGGTTTCTGGAACTTGAAGCCCAGTCCACCCCCCACCCCCCTGACTAGCACAAGGCAAGTGTGTCCATCAGACTGATGAGCTGTAGCGCGGTCAGACCTGACTGGATCTGACCGCTGTGCAGCGCTGCTTTAGTGTACACACTGCTAACTCTCGCCTCTTGACTTGCTCTTCTCTTCCACTGTTTGACTGAACTGTTTTTGACTGGCAGATAATGTTGTGTTAACCCTTATCTCTTTTCTCCATTTTTTTCCCTTTTTGTTTTATTTCTATTTTTTGTTTTGTTTTTGTTTTTGTTTCCTCTTTTTTGTGCCTAAGGGAGCTCTTGTGAATAGTACATATTCTGTGCCCCCTCTCTAGAGACTCTCTCATGCCTAAGAGACAATGGTGGCTGTATGTGTTTTAACATGTTGTTCCTGTTGTTGATGTGAATCAAAGCTCCTGCCAAACAGCTGGCACAGTCAAGTGCACTGGCTTCTCTGACTGGCCTCGGTGAGTGTCCCCTCCATCCGAAATCGGGGGGCGGGAGGGGGGAGGGGGATTTGGGTTTAGGGATAGGGGGTAGTTCCAGACCTTTTCTCTCATCCTTTCTTCTATCATTCTGCTCTTTTGCTCCTCTTACAGCCCCTCAAAGGGCTTTTCTTAAACTGACTAGCCAACTTAAACGATATCTGGTTGAAATATAGCAGTACAGGTTTATATGCCCTATGGATATGTCTCAGTGTTAGACTCTTTATAACAGCATGCAATGTTTCGTACAGTAAGTGGAGTTCATTTTGTATAACACAGCTAGATATTTTAAGTTTTAGCTGGAGTTGTTTTGCATTGAGAGGGCTTAGTATAAGGACTGTGAATGGGTGGTGAACAAGCAAAGTGTGTGTGTGTGTGTGTGAGAGAGAGAGAGAGAGAGACCGGCTATTTTGTCGGTGTTGATGAGACTCTGCTATAAGCGAGGGGGGCTCTGTCGCCGCAGGGGGTCTGGGGGACTACGGCTCGGACGAGAGCTCGGACGAGGAGCGCAGCGGCCAGGGCTCGGAGTCTTCAGACACGGACGAGGAGGAGCTGCGGCACCGCATCCGGCAGAAGCAGGACGCCTTCCGGCGCAAGGAGCGCGAGCTGCAACTGCTGCAGGAGAGGGAGGTGCTGGAGGGAGGCAAACACGGTGAGCATGGAGGCTAATCTGTTTGTTTGTTTGTTTGTTTGTTTGTTTGTTTTCAAACAGTGTGAGCACATAGACAGAGTAGATCCTTACACTCAACACACCAACTTGATTGTTGATTGTACTCTGTCTCTTCTGTAAAATCACTTTGTTGCAAAAGGTGATCTGTTTAATAAACATAAAACATAATGGTATTGTTCCATAAACTATAGATTGCTATAAACTATAGACATTGTTGGACAACTATAAAATCACAGTGTTGCAGAACCATAGATTTCTGGTTCAGTTTCCCATACAATGGAATTGGCCTAATCCTGAAAATCATTGAAAATGTTTGTTTCGTGTAGGAGTTTTCTAAAACCCATGTACGGGAAACGGGCCCATAATAAATGTAGTAGGTTTACTTTAGACTAGGCACATGTATGGATTTGCTTGATTTCTGGTTTGTGTGTGTGTTACTGCGTTACTACAGAAGATGCTGCAGCGGACAGATCGTTCAGAGAGATCCCCACTCACGAGGACAAGCAGCCAGACCCCAAGCACAGAGACAGAGACCGAGACAGGGAGGCAGAGAGGGAGCCTAGCGCAGCATCCGCAGCCAGGTCAAAGGGCAGTGAGGGTGAGGTCAGGGGAAGGTTAGGGTCAGGTAGGGAGCACAGGAGTCGCTCCAGCTCAGACGGCCACTCTTCCAGCAAGCGGTCTTCTTCGTCCTCGTCCTCCTCTTCCACATCCTCGTCTTCCTCGGCCACCTCCCGGTCGTCTTCGCCGCGGCGCAAACGCCGACGCAGCCGCTCGTCCTCCCGCAGACGGCGCAGCCGGAGCCGCAGCTCGCGCCGACGCAACTCCCGCTCGGAACGGGAGCGCGGCGGCGACAGGAGGCGGGGCAGCAGCCGAGGCCACTCCCCTTCCTCCGGAGGCCACTCCCACAGGAAGCGCAGCCGGAGCCGGTCCCGCTCCCGCCACCGCCGGACCACCAGCGACAGCAGGGGGCGCAAGAGCAGGTCAAAGGACAGGGTCAGTCGTAGCCGCAGCAGAGACAGGCGCCACGGCGGCGCCAGCAAGGAGCGCAGCCGGCGTAGCCGTAGCAACAGCCGCGGCGGCCGCAGGAAGCAGAAGGAGGCCAGCAAGGACAGGGAGAGCAAGCGAAGGGAGAGGAGCCACAGCCGTGACAAGAAGAAGAAAGAGAAAGAGTCCGATAAGAAGAGGGACAAGCAGAAGGCCAAAGACAGGGAGCGAGAGAAGGAGAAGGAGAGAGAGAGGGACAGAGACAAGGAGAGAGGGAAAGAGAAGGAGAGAGATAGAGACAGGGAGAGAGAGGCAGCCCCCCAGGAGGAGGTCAACGGGAAGTCCAAGCGCAGGAGGGAGAGCGACCCCTCCGACTCTCATCAGAGCGACAGGCTCTCTAAGGACAGCAAGGCCAGCAGCGGTCACAGGAAGGGCTCAGGCAAAGCTAGCAGGAAATACTCTGAGTCGGACTCCAGTAGGAGCAGGTCCCGCTCCCCTGAGGTTAGCAAGGAAAAGAAATCCAAAAAGTCTAAGCGTAGTCGCTCGCACTCCACGGAAAAGTCTCACAAGTCTGGTAAGAAGGCAAGCCGCAAACACAAGTCTAAGTCACGATCAAGGTAGTATTCAATTTTTTACTCCTCTTTTTACAACTGTTTTTTAATGATACTGTTTGTGTGTCATGTATGTACAATACATTTCAAGTAAATTTCAAATGTCACTGTTAATAGAGCACCTCTATCTAAACTGGTTTGACATAATGAACTGATTGAAATAAGGCAGTATTATGGTGCAATAATGGCAAATGGTGATTTATAAAAGTGCCTGAATTATACCTCCTCCAGAGGTTGAGTTTCATTACCAGACCCTAACTTTTTCACAGGCGTCAGTGTGACTGATGATGTTTTCTATTTGCTTTAAATGTTTGACATGATGGTCATCGTCATCAACATAAGTGTGGAATCTCTGTGTTTGTGTGTGCGTGCGTGTGTGTGTGTGTGTGTTTGTTTTTGTAGAAGTGAGCTAAAAACTTGAGGTGCACACTTTACTGGTGTGACTGCACTAATGTCCCCCTCCCCGCCCGGCGGTTCTCTTTCAGGTCCTCCTCGCCGGCCCGCCGCTGGAGTTGAGGGCTGGCACGGCCCTAATTTGTGCACTTATTTTAAATTCCACGAGTTTAACAGGCTTGTCTCATTCTCGAGGCAAAGGTGTAGGTGAACTCCTCCCCTCCCAAAACCCCAGCCCCACCCTTCCCGTTCCTTGCCCCCACCCCACCCTCACCCTCCCCCCAACTCCACCCATTCCCCCCCCCCCTCCAACCTCTTGCAGTGTAAATAAAGTGTTGTCATTTTTTAAGTGCCCCATGTTTTCATGATGTGACATTTCTAATTTGCTAGGTTTTTGATTTGGCTTCACTTAGGTTTGTTGTTGTTTTTGTTTTGTTTTTTGTTGGACCTATGTTATCCACAATTGAAGGATGAAATAGAATATTAAGGTTGTAACATTTTAATGATCACACAACAGGACAAAAGACAGAAATAATCACTTATTGATGTAAATTGTTGAATAAAACAAATGTTGTTTTCATGTATGGTTCGTCTTCTTTCTGTGTTCCATGGGTTAGATGGTAAAGGTTAATGTAGTGGCACATTTTTTCTTAATGCTCTTGGATAGAATTTAGTGTTTAAAATCATGAACAGCCTTTAAACACTGTTAAAAGGAACATTGTCATGTGTTGCAACAGTCATATAGCCTACAATAAAGCATACAAGTATGACTTACAGTAGTAAGTAAGTAAGTAGCAGTAATTGATTTGTAAATGAGTTCAAAGCTACGGTTAGTTTCTGTTAGAATCAAAAACTGTTTTTTTTTTTTTTTTGCATGCTTAACCATAGGGGTTAATGTGGGAGTGGAATGATGTGGTTGTGTAAATTTTAACCCAAGACTGAGGTCAACAATTTGGGATATTTTGCACATTTCTAAAAAAAACCACTGATATTCAAGCCCTCTCTTGAAAACAGTTTGTATTTTACTGTAGGGAAAAATAATAGTATTTCCTGGGAGGTTGCTGTATATAAATATAGGTGTGTTCAAAAATAATTGTAGGAAAATCAAGTTTTTAATATAAAGTTAAGAGAATATTTTTCTTCCCAGTAAAGTTTGGACTGGTAGGCTGGTACACCTAAAAAAATTACTGTACACTTAGTTAAATTTCTAATAATTATTATTAAGGGTCCAGGCATTGTGACTGTTTGAGCCCTATTGTTTTTGTACCATTAATATGTCATTATATTTAATTGTATATGTACAATAATAATAATTAAACATTAACGTATATATCTGACAAAAACTGTACAGACACCGAACTTTGTGTCGGTCCATATCCTGGCAGTGACCTCAGAAGTATAATGGCATTGGTAGGGCTCCATAGGCCTAATGGGAATTATGTTGTATTGGATTTTAGCAAAAAAGATGTTGGGAAGCATTTGCCCGTCACAACCATAGACAGTAAAAGAAAGGTCACAACCAACTTGGTACATTGGGACCCCACTGTGAGGATGCACAAAACGTTTCCCGTCGTTTGATCTCTGGGGGCCGCTGCAATTACTGAACGCGTATAGCCCTATATCATTCTATTGCAAATATCTTCTGATGAAAAGGTCTAACCATAATCAAACACACAATCATTAAAACATTCTTTGGACACTCAATAAATGTGTGAAATGTCGTCCATAGGGGACTACAACTGTCAATAAGCCTTAAAAGCTAAAAATCTGAAATTTGGTATAGGCCTACTTACAGATGCTCCCATTTACTTTCATTAATCATGTACTGACATGCTCTTGCCAAAATGCCCATTGAGAATTCAGTAGCCAATATTTGTTATAATCTCCAGGTGTGAATGGCTGATTTTCATGAAATTTGATAGGCTCATTCATCCTGCAACATAGAAATATACCATTGCCACTGTGGGAGCTGTAATGTGGCCTACAATATGTGTTGGTTCTATTTCAGGAATTACAGTAGCCTAGAAATCTAGACGCGCCCCTAGAATTACAGGGCATAGGGGAAAGTACTGTGGTTCTTGTGTAATCGGTTTGACTACATATTCTAACAATTCCACTTCTGTCTTTTAAAAGTTGAACCATTTATAGTTCCACTGATTAAAAAGGACTTGGTACACTTTTTAGTGGTGGGTATTGAAAAAATTCACTCCGCTAGACATTCGCTCGTGCTTACAGGCTAGGAACTGTTTTTTTATGTTCAGTGTTTCCACCCGAGCGAGAAGTTGGTGAACATGCGTGGGTCACATTGATCGTGATCAAATCTGTCAGTGTCAATGGAATAAAGTATCTAATGTTCGGTTAATTAAAAAGCAATTATGTACTCGAAGAAAATCGGACGTCTGGTGTACGGGCTGTGCACGGAGACCAATGCACTGCGTTCAGCAAACATCAAAGGATCGAGTTCCTCCGAAACCGCAATTCGTGTCTTATCCTCTTGGACAGTTTGTAAACATCAGAGATACCACTCTCTCCAAAGCAAGCCCCATGACAAGAGGGACAGTCAGCCAAGCACACTCTGGAATATACGGTAGGCATTACATACCCTACTCTGTCAGTCTGTCATTGTCACGCTTGTCCGCTGCAATGAGTGGTATTAGCCTTCATAATCATGCAATGTTGTTAATCTTCTGAGTTCATGTTTAGATTTCACTAAGAAACATAAAGTACTTCAACAATGCAACACAGTGCATCTTAATTGATCTCGCAGGCCTCAAGCTCCAAGCGTTCGTCAGGTTTCCCACACCACGTTGGACCCTGGAGAGGTGAAGAAGTTCCAGTCCCTAGCCGACAAGTGGTGGGATCAACAAGGGGAGTTTGGGGCTCTGCACTCTATGAACGACCTGAGAGTGCCTTTCATTAGGTATGCTATTAACTGTTTACACAAACCTGACAAACGAGATTATTTTGATGCCTCAGTCTCACACTCTTGCACAAAGTTCTATTGACATATACAGTCATTGAAATATGTCATATTACATAACAATCATGGGTTAATAACAAAATATTTTTTGGTAGTTTACTCTAAATAGCAGTTATCACCCTAAATAGTTTTTTAAAACGAGGATGTTCCCGATAATGGGCAATTTTCACCCAGTAAAGTTATCCATTCAATACTATCAAACTAATTTATTTTTTGGCCTCATCCTCCCTTACATTTAGAAATGCAGGGACATTTGGGTAACCCCTAAATGGTTTCTTACTCTAGGACTGTTTTAATTTGTGAATCTCTTCTGATGTATGCTTGGCCTTGGGCACGGTATCAATCCAGACACGTTAATTAACTAATAAATGCATAACATGGAAAATATGGAGGCAGCAGTACAAATGATCGGAGATGCCATAGATGTGTGTGTGTGCGTGTGTGTGAGAGAGAGAGGGAGAGGGAGAGAGATTGTGGTTATGGGCATTTTGATTGGCTATATGGTCAACAACAACCCCCCCCCCCCCCCCTCCCGAAACCATCAGTCTATATGGCTGAACCAATGTGAATGTGGGTGTGCTCATTTTGGGGGGTTGAGGGAAGGGGCTTAAAATTGAAACACATTGTGCGGTGGTGTGTGAGGTGGTGTGTCCGTGCCTGGAGGGCCTGTTTAAATGAGGGGACATCACTGATGTTGATGGCTATTATGATTAACATGGAGGTCGCTTTTTGTTTGCAGCCAAGCCTATTCCCCCACCACCTTTATTTGTTGCTGTATTTTTGATGCAACCAGTGCAAGTCTGTGTGGCATAGGCCCTAATCAGCTCCATCTTGAGGCTTGCTAAGGAGATTGACTGAATGAGGTCTTGAAGGGAAGATCCCCTCAGTGCTGCTTGCGTAGCAGAAAATATGGGGCCAAATTCCCCCGTGTCCAGGACCTGGGGGGTGGGGTAGAGAGACAGTAGGACCCGCTCAGGGGGAAGGATTGGCTGATGCTCACAGGTTACCCCAGACCGTTCAGACGCCAGGCAGAGATGAGAGGTCTCTATGTCCCCAGGGGTTGTTGGAACCTCGGGATGACAGGAAGGTGTTGGTGATGAGGGCATCAAAGGTTTCTCCACGGCCCCTGATTTGCAGCAGCCTAGTGCTCTGTCTTGGGAGTAACTGCTAATTATGTCGGCTTCATTTCTTGCAGATGCCCGCTGTCCTAAATTCCCAGTGACAGTGTCCAGAGGGCAAGTTGACGGATCCCTTATGGGTAGAGGGTCGTTTTGCGTTGCGGTGACTTTTCACCCCAGTTACCCTTTGACCCCTGTCATTTCAGGGACAATCTGTTGAGCATCCATGGCAGTCGAAGGCTTGGCAGTCCTTTGGCCGGCCTCAGGATCCTGGATGTTGGCTGTGGAGGAGGCCTGCTTACTGAGGTAAGCAATGCATCTACTGCTGTGTGTGTGTGTGTGTGTCTGCTTTTATGTTTTGTATGTCAGAGAAAATACAAAAAAGGGGTATGAATAATCACACCAACACATCATTTCATGACCTCTAATTTTTGGGATTGCAAGCTGTCGCATCCAACCTTTTCTTGTACTATTTGCTCGATATTATTTGCCCTCAGAGTACAAACATATCGGGTAGATTCAGGCGTAGTCACTTGATAGGCCTACATGAGAAGGCACGGACTGCCATGTGTGTTTAATCCAGCATGTGACTGGACTGGTCATGGTTTGGTGGAAAAGACAGCTTGAAGTTTGGCTTGTTTCTTTTTGCTCTGTGAGGCATCTTTTTATTTTGGCTCTGGAGGGAGGGAGGGCTTTGGAATTGATATGATATGAAAACCGAACAGCAAAACTGGGTGATTGTAGCAGACAATGTCATGTCCCATAACTCGATACACAAGTTCACACACACACACACACACACACACACACAGATAGTCCCTTGCATGTTTGAGTATGGTCGGGAATAATTTGATGTCTTGTAAAATTACATCACTCAGTAAATGTCCTTCACTGTAAAGCAGCTGTCCATTTGGATGCGCTGTTGAGCCAACCCCAGTCTGCTCTGGTCTCTCAGGCAATACTCATGTCTTCCAGCAGGTGGCACTGAAGAGTAAAACGGTTTATTCCACACATGCTGTATTAATCATACATTTAGAAGAAGGGCCCCAGACTGATATTAGCAAATAGCACTCTGCATTGACTAACAATAATTTCCTGCATCAGGTCTCACATTTCCTACTCTTTTCTTCCTGTCAGAGGAAGTGGTTTTTAGACCTCACAGCATTAAGATGACTGTGTGTCTGACAATCTCTCTCTCTATCTCTCTATCCCTGTATCTCTTGACCTCTTGACATTTGCCTCTTTCTTTCTCTCTTTTTCTCTTCTCTTACTCTCTCTCTTTCTTTCAATTTGTCTCTGTCTTTTGTCCCCCTGCCTCTCTCTCTCTCCCTTCCTCTCCTTCAGCCACTGGGTAGATTAGGCGCAGACGTTCTGGGCATTGACCCAGTGGAGGACAGCATCCGCACTGCCGAGCTACACGGTTCGTTCGACCCACAGCTGCGGAGGCACGTGCGGTACCGGGCCTGCACGCTGGAGGAGCTGGCCCAGGAGGAGGACCCTGAGGCGGGCACAGGGACAGAGGGCTTCCACGCCGTGGTGGCCTCGGAGGTGGTGGAGCACCTGGCCGATCTGGACGTCTTCGCCAGCTGCTGCCACCAGGTGCTCAAGGTGAGGTGGTGTGGCCAAGCTGTGGTGATGCTCAGCTAAGCGGAATAGTCTGCGTCTGTGTGTGGGTGTATGTAACATTGTGTAAATCCACATCTTCTGTGGATGTAGTTATGATTCTTACACTTACCACAATAATCTGCTGATGAGCAAAGTTTTCTTTTTTCTATAGCACCCAGTACTGTCACAGTATTACCAGTATTGTAGTATTATCAGTAGATTGCTTGTGTGTGTATGTGTATGTGTATGTGTGTGTGTGTGTGTGTGTGTGTAATGATTTGGGTCACATACACTCAGTCAGTGTCTGCCAGATGTGTTTAATCTTCTGGGTCAGTGTGCAAGGGGCAAACATGATGGAATAAGTGAGAGCCTAAATCCCTGTAATCTTCTTTGGAGTTAAGGACAGTTTGTGTCTCTCTCGCTCCAGATCAGTAAATGCACTCCTGCTCTTTTCACCAAAGTGCAAGACTAGAGCAGTCATAGTGCAAATAAATGCTTGCTAAGTGAAAGCATTCACTCGCCAATACTCCTCTTCACCAAACATATCAGAGCCTATTAGAGCATAAATGTGTACTTCCTTGCTATGCTGATGCAATGGCATTCTGGCATCACACACCTCAACTGAATGGATTTGGAGGTCTCTTTTGACATAAATCACAGGCCACTCAACTTAATTATTGAATGGATGTGAGCATAATATGGTCATAAAGTCAAAAATAAGACTTGCACTTTTCTTCCTCTGTGCAGCCAGGTGGCTCTCTCTTCATCACCACCATCAGTAAGACCAACCTGTCCTACGCACTTGGAATTGTGGCAGCCGAGCAGGTGTTAGGCATTGTGCCGAGTGGCACTCACGACTGGGAGAAGTTCATCAGCCCCGTGGACCTGGAGCGCCTCCTGGAGGCCTGTGAGTGTACTGCCCCCCCCCCCCACACACACACACACACCCTTGGTCTTTCCTTAGCCATCTCTGAGAATTCTGTTGAAGACATGTTCTCGGTTTTCTGATGTATGTGCACACTATATTTACAGCTAAACCTTTACTTTTTCTCATCCTCCTCCTCTTCTTGTCTTCTGTCCATCTTTACCTCCCCCCGAACTTACAGCACCTCTCTGTGTTTCCTTCTGTCTTTCCTTCCTCAATGGGAGCAACTAACCTCAGGATAGGGACACTGCTAGGAGTCCCAGTGCTGAACCCCCACCCCACCAAAAAATGTCCCTTTGGGGGCTCTCTGGAGTTCTGCACTTTTGTCAAGATGAACTTAGGTTAATTGTGGTATTGACCAGGACATTATTCCCATATCGATCCAGAACAAAAGCATGTCTTGACATTCCACACAGTCATTAGGCAGACGCTTGTGTCGTTAAGAGACTTGCAGTTGTGTGCTGTTCTCACGGTTTTATCAGTAATCCGGCTTCTTGGACATGCAACTCCGCAGGGGCAGGTTTACTAAGAGGGAGGGTAAATCTGGGCATGTGTGTGCACCTGCGCTGGTGCCTTATTTTATTTGGCAACGAATTCACCTGCACTCATTTGTGTAAGCCGGATGCTGTTTAAAGTACTGTTTTGTGCAATGTTTTGTGCTACGTAGCTCAATGGCACAAAAGCCATTTACAAGTTATGGATGGTACACCAGAGAGTTACTGTTGTGTCTGTCCTGGATGACTCCTGGATGACTGTTCTGTTGACCATGTTGATTTGACCCCTTTACGCCGTACCCCGTGTCTGACAAATAACTGTAATATTTGACAGTCTGAGGTGTCGGTCACAGGACCTTCCACTGAAGGATCTCTTGATCTCATGCCAAACATGCACTGAAAGAGGCCTGTCGTCATAATATTTTCACTTTTGTGAACTAATAGATAATGTTTTATATAATGTTGATTATATGCCACATATTATAATTAGTTTTCTAATATAGTATATAGTAATTAATATAATAAAATTAGCTCTCTTTTGCACCCAGCTGGCTTCCAGGTGGAGTCGATCCGAGGTATGCTTTTCAACCCACTGTCGGGGTCCTGGTGCTGGACTCAGAGCACGGCCATCAACTACGCCCTGCACGCTGTGAAACGCTCCGAGGAACCACAACCGGACCGTGCCCATGCTGACAATGAGGAACCGGAGCATGAGACATTGTCACGAGCAGCCGCCTCTGGACAGAACTGAGAGAGAGAGAGAGAGAGAGAGAGAGAGAGAGAGAGAGAGAGAGAGAGAGAGAGAGAGAGAGAGAGAGAGAGAGAGAGAGAGAGAGAGAGAGAGAGAGAGAGAGAGAGAGAGAGAGAGAGAGAGAGAGAGAGAGAGAGAGAGAGAGAGAGAGAGAGAGAGAGAGAGAGAGAGAGAGAGAGAGAGAGAGAGAGAGAGAGAGAGAGAGAGAGAGAGAGAGAGAGAGAGTGTGTGTGTGTGTGTGTGTGTATAAAACGAATAAGAGTTTATGAAAGTACATCATATTTAAATGAGGGGTGTGTCCCTATCTATAAACATATTTACATGACTTTATCAGAGAAATCTCTTGACCGAGAGTAAAAATGAATCTCTTGTAACACATTTCTGAAGGTATTCCCCATATTAACATATAAGGAAAGGGGTCAACAAAGAGCTAACAGGCCAGCTTTGCCCTTGAAAGACAGATGTGTGTCTGTGTTGGTAGAGAACCTGATGAAAATGAGGATCGAAATATCTGACTGCAACTGAAATAAAATACTCAAAAAAGAGTGTAAAGTGTTCAGAATCTTTTTTGATTCACCCTTTCTAGCACATGGGATATACAGCGGGGAAAATAAGTATTGAACACGTCAACATTTTTTTCAGTAAGTATTCTTCCAGTGAGGCTATTCGCATGAAATTTTCACTGTACATTAGTATTAATTTAGGTAATCCACACATATATAAAAATCCAAACATTAATGTCTAAAAGTAGTGTTATGAGTAAAAAAGTGGAATGGAACAGGGAAAAAGTATTGAACACGCTAAGAAAAAGCAGTACACAAACGCAAAGAATGGCAAGGAACAAACTGGAATTTAGATTTAGAATTCTGGTAGATAGAGAAATTATCCCTCCTATCTGTACAAATTGATATAAGCTGGCTTAGTACTGGTGGGCTATAAAAAGGTTTTTTGTCAGCAAGGTGTCACACAAGAAACATTTCATGATGGGTAAAAGCAAAGAGCCCTCCCAAGATCTTTGCAACCTTACTGTTGCAAAACATTAATGGAACTGGTTACAGATGCACTTCAAAACTTCAGAATCATCCAGCAAGCAGTATTGGAGCCATTATTTGCAACTGGAAGGAACATCACTACATAATCAACTGGCCATGCACAGGATCTCCTTGCAAGATTTCTGACCAGGAAGTCAGAAGGATAGTCAGAAGAGTAGCCCAAGAGCCAGCAGGACAATGATCCAAACCATTCAGCAAAGGAAACTCTCAATTGGTTTCAGAGAAAGGAAATCAAGGCCCTGACTTCAATTCAATTGAACAGTTTTGGAAGTTAACTAAAGATCAGGATTCACAACAGGGACCCCTGAAATCTTCAATATTAAAGGACTATCTGTTTAAAAGAATGGGCCAAACTCACACCAGAATATTGTAACAGATTAGTTTCATCATACAGGAAATGCCTTAAAGCTGTCATTACGAATAAAGGCTTTTCCACAAAGTATTTAAGAAATTCATAACTCTACCTATGGACTTTAATGTTTGGATTTTTTTATATGGGTGGATTATCTGAGTTAATACTAATGTCTGGTGAAAATTTCATGCAAATAGCCTCATTGGAAGTATACTTACTGAAAAAAATTTTGACGTGTTCAATACTTATTTCCCCCGCTGTACATTGAACTCTTTTGACTCTATTGAAATGCATAACAAATAGCCTTCTCACAAGGCAGCCTTCCCCAAATAGCAAACATGTGGGCAGGATCTGAACAAAAGCCTTCAGATCCATCTGAACCCCACTCCCGGAACACTCCAAAGTTTATCAGCATCAGATCAGATCAGATCAGATAACTTATAAAAGATAGTCAGTCATCTATTACACCACCATCTCAGAATGCTTCTGGGGTACCAGGTCATCATCTTACTTTGATATTAATCAAGCCCTTTGGATGCCCACCTTTAGATAATGTCCGCTGTATGCTCGCTAAAATGATCGTAGCTGCGAGCCAACTCACTGTTCAGGGGTGCGTCTATCATACAACCACGGATGTTAGATTTTTACTAACATGGTATAATTCATCGTTTAACTAACCAACATCAGAATTGTGACTGTTTCCCAGGGTTCAGCCCTACAAAAAATTGACATCAGTGATGTCTTCGACATGCTTCTACTATGCTTCTACCACAGGTCAAGAGGTGTTGTTCAAACTACCTTTACGACAGTGTTTGCGAACTTTCATTGGAACTATGCTTTTGGGACGTATCCCTGCCTGCAGGTTTGTTCGGCGGCAGATTGATATGCTTTCTATTTTTTAATCTTAGCATGTCAGTACCTCGAAAGGGGTTTGGAGAGCAAGTCTGATTTGTGGACTGGGGCCTTGGAGGCTCCCGGTGACCATCAAGGCTTATCACCTACTTGCTGAAGTTACTACTTAATGGCACCCGATGCCTGGCGGTGTTTCAGCTCATCAGTCTCCCGGCGGGCCCCTGGCAGAAGGCTCTGTGGTGGGACGGGCGCTGTGGTGCTGAGGTTCGACATTCCAGAGGCGCTGGCTCATGCTCAGGGCTGGGTCGCCGCTCGGGGTATAAGAAGGGTGCTGAGGGAGCCGATAAGACAGCAGTACTCAGCAGCCCAGATCTCCTCATCCAAAGCAGCCACCTCCAGGAGGGAGAGACACCGAGAGAGAAAGCTCCAGAGCTCCGGACACACAGCAGCCAAGATGAGCCGCAGCCCAGAAAGGATCTCGTCGTATCGGAGACATTTCGAGGAATGCACCACCTCCATGTCCTCCACCGCGCTCCAGGTGAGGGTGTCCAGTCCCTCGCCCTCCCGCCAGCAGCGTGCCGCCAGCTACTCCCGCTCGGCCGCAGCCTCAGCGGCCAATGGCATGGTAATGGGACGCAGGGCTGTCTCCTCCTCCCGCAGGCCCCTAATGGCGAGGTGAGTTCCACTCCGCCCCGCCCTAAGGGGGAGCACAGAGATCCCTAGGATGAGACGGGTCATTTAAAGGTCGCAGGTCCCCCCTGCGACCTCTAAATGACCCGTCTCATCCTAGGACAGTGTGTGGAGAATGGAGAACAGTGTGTGGAGAATGCGCCATGGGCTTAACACACACTACAGTATGCAGGGCGCTCTGGGGAAACTGGCAGATAGGTACATTTTCTTGCCCCATTTAGTTTGCCATGATGCTATTTGACATGCAGGCTGCCTATGAATGCTTTGTAAAATAGTGTATTGTATTTTATTAAAAGAAAATGTATAATTATAATAATTTTAATCAGAAATATCAAAACGTTCGTAAGAATGGTTGGTGAATAAGGCCCAATGTTTCACAGAAAAGGTAATTACAACATAAATTGCTTACACTAGAACACATATAGTAGTAGGCTAAACTGTAAAATCTAACCAAGTCCAAAAGCATAATTATGAATTATTATGAATGATAGGATAGTTGCCAAATGCTTATAATGGTCATGACTGGTCATGACTGCCTGAATAACTCCCCTGGACAATGCCCCTGGATTCTCATTGACCAGCCTTCACAATATCATCATCGTCACTAGTCTAACAGCAGACTATCCTCTACATTTAAGCCTAGTAAATAATGGTATAATTTATTAAAATGTTTTTCAGTGGTAAATATGACTGGATACAAATAGTTGATAGAGAAGTTAATAAGTGTTCAGTGATTCACACCTCTTAAAATGCAATACATATTGTCATATCATGCTCTGGTAATAACGAAGTCACTGTCATGCATGTGTTGAACTGTAGCAGCGCAAGTATGGGCACCGCTTGTGTTGGCGCCAGCGGAGAAGCGATAGATCTGGACGCAGCTGCCGCCGAGAATCAGGAATTCCTCAGCACTCGCACCGGCCAGCGCAAGGAGATGGTCGTGCTGAACGACAGGCTGGCTGCATACATCGAGAAGGCTAGTGGATTCCACCTTTGCATTCTTGCATTTGCTGTTAATGTACACCTTATATCCAATTTGTTGGATGTATTTGTAGTAGCCTACCATTATGGAATAAGGGATCCGAGTTGTGTTCTCTAGGCCCGTCTTTGACAGACTTTGCCTGATTAATAATTATTTGTCTGATTAATAATTATTTATCCATAATTTATGTGTCCTCCTGTCTCCAAAGGTTCGGTCACTGGAGCAGCAGAATAAGCTGCTGGAGACAGAAATCGAGGCCCTCCAGAACCGATTCCTGAAACCCACGGGCCTGCGCATGCTGTATGAAGAGCAGCTGAAAGAGCTGAGGAAACTTGCAGATCAAATGAGAATGCAGCGGGTATGTCTGATTCAGTTACATACATGGTTTAAGCCTACGTCCACTCATACAAATAGGCATCGGATCATCACCCATAATAACATCCGCGACAGCCGGTGTTTAGTTAAAATCTCTCCACAAACACACACCTAATTGGTGACTACATCTATCTCTATATTGATATAAATACCATGTTCCAACTGCAGATGTTCTCATTGTTTTTTTGTTTTTTTTCAATCTTAAGGACCTGGCTGTTGCTGCCAAAGATGCCATGGCTGGACAGCTGGAGATGATGAAAGCCAGATATGAGGAGGCTGTGGAGCTGAGGAAGAAGGCCGAGATTGACATCGAGGACTTCCGCCCTGTAAGCCAATCACCTTTAATTTGATTAATACTCTTAATTGATATTTCTGGCGTGGCTGACTTTCAACAATATGAATACAGGATGTTGACGCAGCCACCTCCGCGCGCATTGCTTTGGAGAAACAACTTGACAACCTGGAGGTCGAGATTGAGTTCCTGAAGAGAGTTCAAAAAGAGGTACTTTCATTGATTCATTATATCGACATAATATATAGTTACCAACATAGATCTAGCCATGATTTTGCGGTTTCTGAATTATATATTGCTTGAAATGATGAAATTCATACAGGAAATCGAGGACCTCATGAAACAGATCTACGCTGCCCATGCCACCGCCCAAGGCGCCTTCGCCCTCCCCGACCTCTCGGCTGCTCTGAAGCAGATTCAGAACGAGTATGACACCATCGCGGCAAATAATCTACAGGTAGGATTCAACATAAAAAAAGTTCCATAAAAGACATCAACCATTTACACTAAATTAATAGATATGAATATATTTGCAATTAACGTGTATTTTTGCCCTTCTTAGAAAATGGACTCATGGTACAATTCAAAATTCGACGATTTAAACAACAAATCCACCAAGCATGTGGACAGGATTCGGGGTGCCAGAGAAGAGATATCAACGGCCAAAAAAGATGTAGGCCTATGTTTGCCGTTGCATTTCAGCAAATCTCAAACATTTTAAAACATATTAATTAACAAGTTTAAAACAGGCACGTCATCATTTGATTGCTATAGCCTTGAATAGCCCTTCTATATTTACAGATTCAAGACAGGGAGCGAGACCTGGATGGTCTGAAGACTAAAAACGATGCTCTTGAAGCACAGATTCTTGAAGCTCAAGAGAGACACAAGAAAGAGCTGGAGGCTCTCCAGGTGAGTCCATATTACAGTTTGAATAGCTCAGATGATTAGATGAGCAGTTTATTTCTTGCCTACAAAATCCTATTCAGGGAAAATAATATGAAAGATGATTCTAGGCCAGGATCGAGGCTCTTCAGTTGGAGCTGAAATCCACAAAGGGGAAAATCGCTCAGCTGATGATGGAGTACCAGGACTTGCTCAATGTGAAGATGAGCCTGGAGATTGAGATCACAACATACAGGCATGTGACGTGCTGCAGTTGGTCTACACTAACACACAAATCATATTTCGCAACTTCCTAGATTAATATGGATCTTAATATGGAAGATTTAGGCTATGTTTCACTATGAGTAATATCAGAGCTCCTTGGTTTCTCTACTTTTCTAATCTTTTTCCCTCTGACTTCTTCACATTTGATATATCTATTGAGACTTTTGTAATCTTTGTAATAATGACACTGTTTTTCTTGCATAGGAAACTTATTGAAGGTGAGGACATGCGTATCACCAGCATAGTGCAGGGAATGATGGGCATGAGTGCCATCAGTGCTGGGATGAGCGGAGCCGGAGCCATGGGAGCTGGAATTGGGGCCGGAATGGGGGCTGGAGCAGGTGCTGGAATGGGAGTAGTGTCCGGAGTGGGAGCGGGAGCCGGAGTGGGAGCTGGGTCAGAGATGGATGCAGGCAATGGAAATGGAAGTGTTGCCGTGGGCCTGGGAAATGGCATCCACGGCGAGACCATCACCTCCTACTCTGAGGAGCAGGCAGTGGAGGTGACCGAGAGGAAGACCGTCCTCATCAGGTAACCGTAACCAGGCGGACCTCATCTTAAACACATGTGGCTGGGGTCCTGTACAGGCATTAAACTTTAAATTAAACCATGCATTCAGCTTTAAGAAAACTTCAAAATAAATTTGTATTTAAAAACAACTTTTCAACTTGGACTAGGTGGGTGTGCTGACAATAATAAGATATTTGCAATCAGTTTAAATATTTCCATTTGTTTTTCACGTTTGTATTTCTGCCTTCTGAACAGTTAAAACCGAGGACGACACACTTGAGAGTGACACACAAGAGTGCAGCTACATCATTGAGGGAAGAAGAGGAATAAAGAGGAATAAAGCGAGAGGGGCGACTGACCGGCCGGCCCTGTCCACTCACCCTTGACCTCACGCTGGTGGACTGGGGTCTGGTCTTTGACCTCTGACCCGGACACAACACCATGAAGATGTCAATGCCTGCAAGATGCCTCTCCCTGCCTCTGTGTGTGTCCATCTCAAGTTTTGTGAAGACATTCTGTGTGCCCTACTACTGTTCCCTATTGCAAAGATTAAATAAATGCTCTCAGCATCCAGTTCTCTTGTCTTGTCTTGTCCTTCATTTCAGTGGCATGACTGACTAGTTTATCATGGGTTTTTAATGGTTTTATTGGGCCATATCCAACTGCTGGTAAATGTATACATGTATATCTCATAACATCACAATTATATACAAACCCAAAACAAACAAAAAAGTTGGGACGTTGTGTAAAATGTGAATAAAAACAAAGTAATAATCTGCAAATCTCTTAAAATCATATTTAGATGCAAAAAGGACACAGACAACATATCAAATTCCATGAATATGTGTATGACCCTGCACTTCGTAGGGAGCTAAAACGCCTGGTTCGCCAGTCCTCCCACTTATCCATGCTTGAGGTTTGGGCTGAAGCCATTCAGTGGGAACGGGAGGGTAGGCCCAGTGAGTGTGGGAGGGGGAGAAGCTACTCTGTCTCTTCACTGTGTGCTCTGCACTATTCAAGGCCCTCACATAATGCTGAGGTGGCCTCATCTGGTCAGCCTAGTGTAGAATTGGCAGAAGGATGTTATTGAAACAACAGCAAATTAATCACCTTATCCAAAGTATTGCCTCCTTATCAGACCCGCAGCGCTCCATGAGAGCCAGCCGCCCAAATACCGTTACCTGCCACAGGTGTCAGCAACCGGGCCATTATGCACAGTAATGCAACAATGACCATTTTGATTTACCACATCCTTGTCCCCAAGGCCAACACTACCTCCCGGCCACCGGGAAATTAGCCCCACCCAATGTGCCTATCTACCTACCCCGGTAAGCCAGTCCATTTCTTCTTTATTGGGTCAGTGCCCCACAGTAACTGTCAAATTAGGGGGGATTGGTGTGGATTGCTTATTAGATACAGGGTCCATGGTATCAACCATACGGGAAGGCCTCTTCTGACAACACTTGCAGGGCCAACTTAAAGATTGCAATTGGCTGTAATTACAAGCAGCCAATGGTCTCGAAATACCGTATGTGGGGTATGTTGAACTGGCAGTTGGAAGTTTTGGGAAAAGCAAAACCAGTTGGAAGCTGGAAGTTTTGGGAAAACCCATACCAAAGAGAGGGTGGCTTGAGGTTAAGGTTCCCCCTGGGCCATCCGGCCCCATTAGTACACCAGGGATACTGGGAATAAACGTGATAAGGGAATGTTACTTTGAAGGGGTCACAGAGAGGGTGGAACCATTAAATCTGGTTACAGGAGGGGTGGATATACCCGGTAGACTAACAGTTCCTATTAATACTCAAACTGGCCATTGCCATAAAATTCTAGAACAAATTTATGGGTTAGACTTAAGTATACTGTCCCAATCAGAGCAGGAGAAGGTTAGAGGGCTACTTTGCCAATACTCGTCTGTGTTTTTTACATCTGAGGGTGATCTTGGATGCACTAATCTTCTATCACATGACATCCCCGATTGATGACAAGCAAATACGGCAAAGGTTTATACGCATCCCCCCCTCAGACTATGAGTCTGTAAAGGCCCATATACAACAGTTATTAGACAGCCGGGTTATCCGGGAGAGCTGTAGTCCCTTTGCCTCTCCCATTGTCCTTGTAAAGAAAAAGGACAGCAGTCTTCATATGTGTGCTGATCACCGGCAGCCAAACAGTCGAACCCGCAAAGATGCCTTACCCCTTCCCCGCATCGAAGAGATGCAAGATTCCCTGTCCAGAGCCCAGTGGTTTACAACCATCGACTTGTCTAGTGGATACCACCAAATCCCAGTCACTGAAAGAGACCGCCCTTAAACATCCTTTTGCACACCCTTCGGGTTATTTGAATTAAACAGAACGCCCTTTGGGTTGTGCAATGTACCCGTCACGTTCCAGCAGCTCAAGAAGCGGATATTCGGAGATCAGAATGGGCAGTCGTTATGGCTGTACCTGGATGACATTATCATCTTTTCCTCTGATGCTAATGAACATCTTAGGCGCCTGGAACTTGTGCTAAGTCGTTTACAAAAAGAGGGTGTCAAGGCCAAATTAGAGAAGTGCTGTTTTTTTTTCAAAAACAGGTCCGCTACCTGGGCCAGTTAATATCTGGAGAGGGTGTCTCAACAGATCCGGAGAAGGTGGCTGCAGTAGCCAACTGGCCCCGGCCACGGACAATCCAGGAATTGCGATCCTTCCTCGGTTTTGAAAGCTATTGCCAACGTTTTGTCAAAGGATTTGCAGAGTTAGCAGCACCTTTTCACCGTCTGGTAGCTGAACAAGGAGGAGGCAAGGGTCGGAAAGGACACAGGGCAAGTTTAGAAACCGTCTGGTCTGGGGAATGTGAAAAGAGCTTCCAGGACATGAAGGTAAAACTAGTCCATGCCCTGACTCTAGCTTTTGCTGACTTTCATTGTAGAAGTAGATGCCAGTCACCATGGTCTGGGAGCTGTGTTGTCATAGGAGCAAGGCGGGAAGGTGCGTCCTATGGCATATGCCAGTCGGAGCCTCAACCCGGCAGAGCGGATGTACAGCTCCATGAAGCTGGAGTTTTTAGATTTGAAGTGGGCAATGACAGACAAGTTGCATGACTACTTGTGGGGACAGCGTGTGGTATAGACTAATTCTGCTAAACTAGGGACTACCAAACAGAGGTGGGATGCATAACTAGCAGCTTTTAACTTTACTGTCTGTTACAGACCTGGCAGAACTAACCAGAACGCTGACTCCCATGGGCCACCTGATGGCAACTAGGCCTAATAAAGTGTTAGCCATAGGGTTCTCCTACCTAGAACGTTCCAGGGATTGGGTAGAACAAGTACAAATGAAATGAAATGGCCGGATAATTTAGCTTGAAACAAGTAATTTCCCCCTAATAGTGTTTATATTTTCTTGCATTTTTTGTAGTGCTTATGTTTCATGTTTGCAAACACTAATGGAACAGAAATTTGTATCATTGTGGGGGGACTATGGCAAGGACCTGGAACATCTAGCAATATCCAAGAGTGAATATGCCCAATTCCTTGACCTTTAGTCAAAGGCTCAACAGGTTTGTCAGTCTCTGACTCATCCAGTCAGAGAACTGGCCGAAAATGTCCAAGTCCTGCACTTACAGGGAGGACCAAAAAAAAAACCTGATGTACTCCCTAATTGAGGACCTTGTGTGAACACCAAGGACTTTTATGAGCCAATAATATTTGATGACTGTGAACATGCAGCATCACCACTCAAGAACAAAACAGCAATGCTTTCTTGGTGGATTCGATGCTGTGGTAGTGGCTGTTGACCAAATAAGGTACAGTATGTGTTGATCAGAAGAATATTGTTTTTTACACAGTGGTTGTGATGATTGAACATTGAACATTGAAACATTGTGCTTGAAGTGTAGAAACTGTTTACTATCTAAAGTTCTTGCCAATTTCAACAGCACTTGTTACTTGTATTCAATGTTTTGGCATGATGGAGGGAGAAAATCCTTTATTAAATGGGTATCTTTTATCTTTCATACAGGTACGATCCTGGTGGCAATGTTGGGGGGAGGTTTGCATTTTTTGTAAATTTTCCAGCCATGAGAGATGAACAAGGCAGTCCAAATAATGAAAACAATGGAATCCCGTTGCCCGTCTATCATATTCGAACAATGCGCCAGGATTTCATCAAGACTGTATCATTAGCAACAAACATCTCATTGCCAAAACATGTTCTACGTCACATCTACCTGACGCATCAGCTGACCAAAACCCGGCTGTTGATGAACGAGTGAGCAGCTGAACTGAAGAGAGATATCTAAAACTCTTTAGACAATCAGATGTCCCCTTGAAGACAATCAGTGCTTACCTGTTATCCATCGCCTGCAGTAATGCACACGCATAGAGAGTATTCTCATTTATGACCACTGCATGGCAGAATGAGAGAAACAGACTTGAAGGTTATTCCCAACTAATGTTACCCCGATTCTGTGTGTGTGTCCTCACTTATGGACCTTTGTCCTAACTTTTGGGCACAAGTGTCCTCATTTTCAGTGTCATGGTGGTGGTCATCCTATGCTCTGGTATATTCTCTGGTTCCTTATCAGGAAGATCCGGTATGTCAAAATCAAGCACAGTTTCATCCATACTTATTTTGTGCAGTTCAAGTGCTTTGCCACCGACAGTCCTGTGTAAAGAGACAGACTATGAGTACATTGGTGATCAAATACTTTAAAATATGAACGGCTGCATAATTTTTTGCTCAAACAATTCTCATCATTCAGTTTCACAAGTAGGGTAGTTGCAAGAATGAATGAGGCAGCTTTATTTCCACCCAACATTAGCAGCAAGGAAAATATACCGTAGATGAAAAGAAGGGACAAAATCCTCCTCTGAGCTGTCCTTATCTTCCAAGTCCAAATGACTCGGATCGACCCCAAAAATCGTCCATTTCAATACTGTGTGTGAGGAAAACAAACATCTTAGATTCGAGGGACAGATCAGTGTGGTATATGAAAGAGTGGCATATGAAACACTGCTGTGAAATACTTCCAAGATGTTCCTGAAGTCATTGCCACCCCCCTCAACTGGAGAGTCACACTCTTCTTCGCCAATATCCAGATGTGAATATACGCAAATAGAGGAAACACAGAAATAACACTTTGCAGACTCCAGTGGAAGACACTCACCTTGTCTCCAAAGCATGTCTCCAAGCCATGTGTAGAAAAACTATTAGATAGGAACATACAGGTTACAGTCCGATTCCTCAGTGATGCTTGACACGTGGTTGTGGTGGTCTGCCCCTTGCTTGGAGTAGATGATGTTGCTTGCCAATGCTTGTAACTAAAACAAAAGGGAACAGTCTTTTAACAGCATAGTTTTACTGTGTGTAGAAATGATCATGGGTGAAGCTGTAATGAAATTTCACATTTCCTAACAGTTCTGTGTGCGTGGGGGAATCCATCATCAAAGTTGTATTTTAGCATTTGCAAGCAAGCTAATCTAACAGGGACTCTACTTTCCAGTTAATTCAGTGTGTTCCCAAATGCTTCAAGAAATGTCATGTCACAAGCAATAGTTTTGAACATGCTAGGCTACATGTCAGTGTTTAGATTCCCAGCGCTAGCCTAGTAGGCATTTTAACAGCAACTATGGCTATGCGCTAACACCAGTCAGAGTTTAATTAGCAATAACGTATGGAGATGGATTCGTAGCCTCTTAGACAGCTGAGTGACATCAGGTATGTAACCTACATATTTATGTTTTTGCCAGCTAACTTTTAACATGATCTTCATATTCATTGTGATGCTATATGGGCCTCATGCACATGAAAGATTAATATCATGCCATTATGTTGTTTAGAACACACCGTGAAATAAAGTTTTCACCTTACAACTTTGCTGATAACATTTCAAATAAATGCCAGTTAGCGCATTAGCAAGGATAATGTGTATAGGCTACTGTTGATGTTGTTTCATAGCCTTTTGCTTGTGTGTAGTTAGGCCCACTGCTAGATATTGACAGGAGCTCGCGATATCGTTTTAAAGTAAGCTACTTAGGCTCACGCAAGCTGTCAAACACTGTCCACTCGCCTATGGGGTGCACCACTCTGGTTTATACATCCAGTGTTTATGTTAGCTAACTGTATCTGGATGTGTTGCTATCAGAGCAAGACGTTACAGATGGCGCATAAAATGCAGTGATGCCTCGTATAAAAAAAAATAATAAAATAAAACGCAATTTAAGCACCGAAATAAGGCACTGAAATCCACGTTGTTATTCGATGCAGTTACTACCGTTTGCATCGGCACCGGTGCCATATTAGAACCGTGTTTCGGTGCCCAACCCTACTCCTTACCCTGCGGATAAGCTGCTCGTTTCCCGTCCAGGTCTTCAAGGTTGCACTCCTCGGGTTAACACTACAGGTCCCGAGGGAGGCACTGTAGTGCCGGTCAAACATGCTCATTGGATGGCCATACACCATCTCCTCGTAAGCCAGCTCCAACTGGTATGCCTTCCACGCTGGAGCAAACCCACCCTTTCCAATGCTCCCATGGAACAAGTCTCTGAGACAGGAGGAAATGTAGCCAAGGATTTCCTTCAACACTTTGAAAAGGCCACAGTTCCTGCCATCCATAAAAGGAATGACTACTGGATAACATTCTAGGATGCTATCCAGTGCAGGAAGGTTGTAAAACTCTTCAGCCTGGAGACTTGCTGGAATACCAGCGCTCTTGCTGAAAGAGCCAACATACTCCGATATCCCTGCTGCCCCACCAGTTTCAAGCAGGTATCCTGCATGTGCTCTAAATACAAGTTTGCGGCAATAACCATGCCTGCCCTGCTTTCGTGATGTTAAAGATTACACATGGAGATTACTCCACTAATGGGGTGGCTAACGTTGATGGCGTAGTGTACGTGCCATAGCTGCAAAAAGGAACATGTTAGTTAGTTAGTTAGTTTTATTTGTCCTTACATAGGAAATTTGTTTTCACCTACCATACAAGCCTCACAGACATGAAATACATAGATACACACAGTTACGGTTCTTCACCCACCACCCTGTTACCACATACCCCACCCACATAGATGTTAACAGCACATATACAGCACATATATCACAACAGCACATATACAGCACATATACATCACCTTACACAGATACAAACAGGAAAACCATCACCAGTTGGCATTACAGAGGAATGAGGGCGGCACAGTGATCCATCACCGCTGTGTGTTATTTAGTGCTGCTATTGCAGAGGGCACAAAGCTTTTCCCAAAGCGTACTCGCTTCCACCCCATAGCCCTGTATCTGCGTCTTGATGGAAGCAGAATGAAGAAGGGATTGAGGGAGTGGGGGGGGTCATGAGCGATGGAACATTTGCAAGAACCTGCAGTAGCGGGCGCTTCAAGTCGATTGGACGGCTGTCCAAAGACATCTGGAAATTGATGGACTCGTGCAAGCCTAGAACAGTATAACAGCTGCTGCAGCACATATTTGGACCACAGCTAGTGTAGGTCCTCATCTTTGGCCTTCACGTCACAGCCAAAGTGAACAGACATTGCCGCCACTTTCTCCACATGCAGAAAGTCCAAGTGAAAGGGGCTGTCTTGCTTTTGACCAAGTTTTATAATGGTGGTCACCATCATTGGTGTGCTCAATGGCACGCTGCAGGAGGGACATGACAAAAATCCTGTGGCAAGACCTCAAAGTTTGCCGTTTTAGTCAGGCACTGCTTCATTATCGAAGCTCTCTTGAGGTCTGCATCTGACAGGGCCTGAAGCTGCTCCTGAAAGTAAGTCCTCACCTCTTCTAATGCCTCAGTTGCAATGCGTTGGTACGATTGCATTTGCAACAGCATTTCACTGGGCTTTACCTTATTCTTTGGCATGGCCGAAAGATTAAGGAATAAAGCCCCATCAAGATTGCTGAGGACTATACCACAGCAGTTCTGGAATGCGCTCTTGCCTTTTGCTGAATAGGCCTGCAGATCGACATACTTACGGTGTAAAAAGAAGTGATTTTTCACCTTTAAATTTTCAGGTAAGTACAGGTAAAAAAAACCCTGCCTTGATGGCTGTTGTCTTGTCTTGAACCCCTGCCTTGAAGTCTCAAGTTCGATGACTACATCGTCGATATCGAAGGTGTAGTCAATGAATTGCCGAGGGTTGTAGATGGTTGCTTGCAAGTTCTGCTGGTTCTCAATGCCTGTCACTATGTGATCAGTGTCTGGATCCTCAAAAAAATTGCCTTTGGAACAGTTGCTAACCCTTGCTAAGCTCAGTTGCTAAGTTGCTCTGTCTCTTTTGGTCTGTGTAGCTCTGAATGGCATTGAAGTCCAGCACCCCTATTTATAACCTCCGGTTTTTAAAATAAAAATTACAAATATTTGATTAAATTGTCTTTTCCATTTAATGTTCTCATATTTGTTTCTCTTGATAGGAAGGTCGTAGAGACCTGAAACCAAGTTCTACCCCCACTAAATGGACCACGCCCTTTCCAACGGTGTCACTCCCGACATTGTGAAATTTGTGTTTATTTAATACTGAAGGGTATTATTTGAATACTTTGGGTTTTGTGGCATTCATATATTTTGTGTTGTGTAGCATTGACATTTCATACTTTTACAAAAACACAATTCTTTAAAGGACAATTCCGGCGCAAAATGAACCTAGGGGTTAATAACACATGTGTACCGAGTTCGACCGTTCGCTGGGATTTGTTTTCATGCTAGTCGAATGTGACCAGTTTTATTGCAAACCGCTTATTAGCGTTTAACGCTAGCCTTCGGGGCACACCCGAATTGTCCTTTAAGTAAACTATTTTGATTTAATATAAACAAGTGAGTTTATGAGTTATTAAGATAATATGGGATAAGAGAATTCATGTTAAGAGGTTGATATATTAATACTATTTAATGTGGTAAGAAAGCAGGTATTACATGGGTAATAACAAGTTTTAATAATGTATTTTCCGCTTAAGGCATTTAAACATATGGCGGTTGGAAGTGTAAAATATCAACCTGAAACCTGAATGCATTTAAAGTGATTAATTTGCACACAAATAATTCAACATGCTTCTACCACAGGTCAAGAGGTGTAGTTCAAACTACCTTTACGATTGTGTTTGCGAACATTCATTGGAACTGTACTTTTGGGAAATGTACACCTGCCTGCAGGCTTATTCGGCGGCAGAGTGATATGCTTTCTATTTTGTATGTCAGTACCTCGAAAGGGGTTTGGAGAGCAAGTCTGATTTGTGGACTGGGGCCTTGGAGGCTCCCGGTGCCCATCAAGGCTTATCACCTACTTGCTGAAGTTACTACTTAATGGCCCCCGATGCCTGGCGGTGTTTCAGCTCATCAATCTCCCGGCGGGCCCCTGGCAGAAGGCTCTGTGGTGGGACGGGAGCTGTGGTGCTGAGGTTCGACATTCCAGAGGCACTGGCTCATGCTCAGGGCTGGGTCGCCGCTCGGGGTATAAGAAGGGTGCTGAGAGAGCCGATGAGACAGCAGTGCTCAGCAGCCCAGATCTCCTCATCCAAAGCAGCCACCTCCAGGAGGGAGAGACACCGAGAGAGAAAGCTCCAAAGCTCCGGACACACAGCAGCCAAGATGAGCCGCAGCCCAGAAAGGATCTCGTCGTATCGGAGACATTTCGAGGAATGCACCACCTCCACCTCCTCGTCCTCCACCGCGCTCCAGGTGAGGGTGTCCAGCCCCTCGCCCTCCCGCCAGCAGCGCGCCGCTAGCTACTCCCGCTCGGCCGCGGCCTCAGCTGCCAACGGCATGGCGATGGGACGCAGGGCCGTCTCCTCCTCCCGCAGGCCCCTGATGGCGAGGTGAGTTCTGCTCCGCCCCGCCCAGAGGGGGAGCACAGGAATCCCTAGGATGAGACGGGTCATTTAGAGGTCGCAGATCCCCCCTGCATGCACAGTGTGCGGAGAATGCCCCATGGGCATAACACACTACAGTCTAGCCTGACTAGCTACAGGAGCTGTTCTATCCTTACCGCACTTTAATGCTTTATAAAATATTGGAATTTATTTTAATTGGGGAAAAAATCCTTCCAGCTAAGCATTCAATGCTTAGGCCCTATAAGGCTCGTGCCCTGCGTAATTTATAGATAGATGATAGGATAGTTGCCTAATTTGCTTATGAAAGTCAGTCAGTGACTGCCCCTGGATCCTCAATGAACTTTCCACCTTCTTGGCAGCCTTCATTATATCGTCATACAAATGTCATGCATTAGTCAGATGCAGCAGCAGACTATCCTCCACCTAGTAAATAATGGTATCACTTTGGTTTTGTGAACGTGATTCAAATGTTTTTTTCCGTAGTGAATATAACTGGATACAATTAAGTGATCTTTCCTTCTTTCTCTGATTGCCTACATTCTGTAAAGCGCCATGATACATGTGTTATGTTTTGGCGCTCTATAAGCACAATAAATTGAATTGAATTGATAGAGAAGTTAGCGAGTTTTCAGTGGGTCACACGTCTTAAAATGCAATACATATTGTCATATCACGCTCTGGTAATAACAAAGTCACCGTCATGCATGTGTTGAACTGTAGCAGCGCAAGCATGGGCACCGCTTGTGTGGGCGCCAGCGGAGAAGCGATAGATCTGGACGCAGCTGCCGCCGAGAATCAGGAATTCCTCAGCACTCGCACCGGCCAGCGCAAGGAGATGGTCGTGCTGAACGACAGGCTGGCTGCATACATCGAGAAGGCAAGTGGATTCCACCTTTCTGCATTCTTTTACTTTGCATATTCGAGCATGTAGTGCTCTCACATAGGGGCCATAATTTATGTGTCGTCCTGTCTCCAAAGGTTCGGTCACTGGAGCAGCAGAATAAGCTGCTGGAGACAGAAATCGAGGCCCTCCAGAACCGATTCCTGAAACCCACGGGCCTGCGCATGCTGTATGAAGAGCAGCTGAAAGAGCTGAGGAAACTTGCAGATCAAATGAGAATGCAGCGGGTATGTCTGATTCAGTTACATACATGGTTTAAGCCTATGTCCACTCATACAAATAGGCATCGTATCATCACCCATAATGATATCCGCGTGTTTAATTAAAATCTCTCCACAAACACATACCTAACTGGTGACTACATCTATCTCAATAATATTGATATATGGAGCATGTCTTGTCTTGAATTTCCCCTTGGGGATCAATAAAGTATCTATCTATCTATCTATCTATCTATCTATCTATTTATCTATCTATGTTCCAACTGCAGATGTTCTCATTGTTTTTTTTTTTTTTCAATCTTAAGGACCTGGCTGTTGCTGCCAAAGATGCCATGGCTGGACAGCTGGAGATGATGAAGGCCAGATATGAGGAGGCTGTGGAGCTGAGGAAGAAGGCCGAGATGGACATCGAGAATCTCCGCCCTGTAAGTCATTCACCTTTAATTTGATTAATACTCTTAATTGATATATCTCTGGCGTGGCTGACTTTCAACTATATGATTACAGGATGTTGACGCAGCCACCTCCGCGCGCATTGCTTTGGAGAAACAACTTGACAACCTGGAGGTTGAGATTGAGTTCCTCAAGAGAGTTCAAAGAGAGGTACGTTTATTGAGTCATTATTGACATTATATATACCGGTAGTCACCAACATAGATCTAGCCATGATTGTGCAGTTTCTGAATTATTATATATTAGCCTGACGAGCCAGACCCACATTAAAATGTAGGTTCTGGGCACTCACCGTTCGCAGTGCTCAGTCCTAGGGGCGGGATAATCAGTTGTCTTTCAAATTCCCTCTGCACGCAATAGGACAGCGGCAGCGCTATGAGTCCCATGTGTTTCCCACCAGCGGAGCTAGTTGGCTAGTTCAAACGTTTGCCAATTTAATAAAAGCTTAACTCGTGTCACACTGTTTGCCAGCAGCAACATCCATCTTATTTGTTTTAAAGTAGCAGGGAATTCAAGCCAAACCGTTGCAACTCTGCCATCAATCATTATGTTAAGCCCACCTAATGACTCTATACACGATTTCATTGGCCTGATTAAGTTTCGATTTCTGGAGCTCACAAGCCAACGGAGAGTTGCTAGACTAGGGGCGCGTCTAGATTTCTAGGCTAATTATATATTGCTTGAAATGATGACATTTATACAGGAAATCGAGGACCTCATGAAACAGATCTACGCTGCCCATGCCACCGCCCAAGGCGCCTTTGCCCTCCCCGACCTCTCGGCTGCTCTGAAGCAGATTCAGAACGAGTATGACACCATCGCGGCAAATAATCTACAGGTAGGCTTCAACATAAAAAAAGTTCCATAAAAGGACATCAACCATTTACAGTAAATAATATACATTAATATATTTGCATTTAATGTGTATTTTTTGTTCTTTTCAGAAAATGGACTCGTGGTACAATTCAAAATTCGACGATTTAACCAACAAATCCACCAAGCATGTGGACAGGATTCGGGGTGCCAGAGAAGAGATATCAACGGCCAAAAAAGATGTATGCCTATGTTTGCCGTTGCTGTTGCATTTCAGCAAATCTCAAACTTTTTAAAACATATTAATTACAAGTTTAAAACAGGCACGTCATCATTTGATTGCCATAGCCTTGAATAGCCCTTCTATTACAGATTCAAGACAGGGAGCGAGACCTGGATGGTCTGAAGACTAAAAACGATGCTCTTGAAGCACAGATTCTTGAAGCTCAAGAGAGACACAAGAAAGAGCTGGAGGCTCTCCAGGTGAGTCCATATTACAGTTTGAATAGCTCAGATGATTAGATGAGCGCAGTTTATTTCTTGCCTACAAAATACTATTCAGGGAAAATAATATTAACGATGATTTTAGGCCAGGATCGAGGCTCTTCAGTTGGAGCTGAAATCCACAAAGGGGAAAATCGCTCAGCTGCTGATGGAGTACCAGGACTTGCTCAATGTGAAGATGAGCCTGGAGATTGAGATCACAACATACAGGCATGTGACATCCTGCAGTTGGTCTACACTAACACACAAATCATATTTCGCAACTTCCTAGATTAATATGGATCCTAAGCAAATTGATGTTAACCACATTAGAAGCTCCTGAGTTGGAGCAAGATTTAGGCTATATTTCACTATAATGAGTACTGTGTTATTAATGACACTGAGTACTGCGTTAATAATGACACTGTGTTTTTCTTGCATAGGAAACTTATTGAAGGTGAGGACATGCGTATCACCAGCATAGTGCAGGGAATGATGGGCATGAGTGCCATCAGTGCTGGGATGAGCGGAGCCGGAGCCATGGGAGCTGGAATTGGGGCCGGAATGGGGGCTGGAGCAGGTGCTGGAATGGGAGTAGGGTCCGGAGTGGGAGCGGGAGCCGGAGTGGGAGTGGGAGCTGGATCAGAGATGGATGCAGGCAATGGAAATGGAAGTGTTGCCGTGGGCCTGGGAAATGGCATCCACGGCGAGACCATCACCTCCTACTCTGAGGAGCAGGCAGTGGAGGTGACAGAGAGAAAGACCATCCTCATCAGGTAACCAGAAGGACAGGAGCGTCAAACCCCAATCACATACTCACTAGGGTCTCATCACATGGGGCTGGGGTCCTGTACAGGCATTAAACCTTAAATTAAACCATCGATTCGGCTTTAAGAAAACTTCAACGGAAATGTGTATTTAAAAACAACTTTTCAACTAGGACTAGGTGGGTGTGCTGACAATAATAAGATATTTGCAATCGGTTGAAATATTTTTCATTTGTTTTTCACATTTGTATTTCTGCCTTCTCTCAGAACAGTTAAAACCGAGGACGACACACTTGAGAGTGACACACAGGAGCGCAGCTACATCATTGAAGGAGCCGCTGATGAAGAAGAGGAATAGAGCGAGAGGGGCGACTGACCGGCCGGCCCTGTCCACTCACCGTTGACCTCACACTGGTGGCCTGGGATCTGGTCTTTGACCTCTGACCCGGACACAACACCATGAAGATGTCAACGTCTGCAAGATGCTTCTCCCTGCCTCTTTGTGTGTCTATCTAAAGTTGACTGAGGTTTTGTGTACGTTTTGTGACATTCTGTGTGCCTTACTACTGCTCCCTATTGCAAAGATTAAATAAACGCTCACAGCATCCAGTTCCCTTGTCTTGTCCTTTATTTCAGTGGCATGACTGATACGTTTAATAAGACCAACGGAAAATGAAACGTGGTGATTCAGGCGTAATAATCCAGTCACTAACCAATTTTCCTGTTGCAGCTCAACCTTGTTGCTGGAAGTTAGACTATTTTCAGGTGCTGCATGATATCACTGTGCTGCTGCGCCCATGGTGTTCCTTGATTATTACTGTGACGCCCCTCTGCTCCCCCCTACGGGCCGTCTGCCGTTTTCCGTGGTGGCCACACGGGCAGGTTGCCGGCTTGCAGTGGGGAGACTTAATTAAGGGAGATTGGCCTCACCTGGCGCCGGTGTAGGCCTATACATCATCGCCATCCCTTGTATCACTCTCTCTCTCTCTCCCACCATTCAGACACATTTTTGACACACGCACTGCAAACCACTGCTACTCACATATGACAAACACGCATCCATACACTTAATTTTTCACCCCCTAGACATATCCATTCATTCTAGATCACTTTAAATAAATATAATTTATTTATAATTGGAATCTGTTGTCAGCCTCTTTTGTGTTGTGCCATGAGCCGGGTGTAACAATTACCCTGGAATGAGAGTATAGTTCCATGTTAAATCAGCCTAGGAAATCGCTATGTTTCATTTTCCGTTGGTCTTATTACACTTTCTAACTTGAGAAGAGACAAGTTTTAAATAGGAAAATTACTGGAAATCTTAGTCACTTTTAAACGTGATGCTAGCAGGAGAGATGCTAATGGTCTAATCCGATTCCGTGATCTAGGCTGGAGCTAAAAGTGGTATCGCCAGACTCAGAGAACGGCTGGGTGAACTGGAGAAAGGTAAAAAATCAATTGTTTAACTCAACATTTTCCATTTTTTTAATGAAAATGGAAAATGAGTGTAATTCCCCAAATGGCGGGAAATCCTTTTAATGTTGATTTTCTCTTGACCAATATGTTTGTTCTGACTGAAAATGACACTGCCACATGGGTAAAGGTTGTAAGACAATGTGGTAGAAAGATGGATTCAAAAAAAGCGATTTGATCTTTTTTCAAAAGATGTCCAAAATGATTCATATGGGGCGAACAGGGTATCGTGCCAACGACTCCAGGCCTGATGGGTGCGTTAGTTCCAATAGTGTATCAGTCCTTCAGTCTAGAAAGAACTCACACACATTGGTACTGATGATGGTCTGAATAATGTCTTTATAGGTGTGCAAATTTATGTGTATGTGTTTATGTTGTTTTTATGATAAAAAAAAAACAACCCAGCAATCTAATGTACCCTGGAGGTGTACAGGTTTTTGGAGATATGATCAAAGGCATTCTTTGACTTTTTTAATGTTAGGTACACTATGAGGAATGACTCACTCTACTGAATAAGAGCACAAAGCTGTTCCTCAGAGGCTTATCAGTGAAGTGGTTCTCTCAGGTAAGATGAATACAAAATATTATACAAAAAGCTGCACCCCGCCCAAGTTTGGCATCCAGTTTGTATTGAATATGTATTGTATTAATTAGTTACAAGGAATAGCACAAGGAATTTTACATCTTTTGTTGTGTATAAATAATCAGGGGTAGACTTCCTATTTATGCATGTATAAAAAGGTTAACTCTCCAACACCTGAGAAAAGAAAACACACACAGAAATAGAAAACTAAACCAAAATCCTTTTAGGCAAGTCCCTCCAATCGGCAGCCATATTGTAACGCTTTTTGGGCACTTATCGGGCATCTATTTCGGCAGAAATGCGCGTGCGCAAGGCTTCAGGACACCAATCTTGCTCCAAAGGTGGGGTCACATCACATGATTGGCATTAACACAGCACATGATTGGCACAATGCATTCACATGTCAACTTTTTTGCTGCGGAAAGGGGGAGATATGTGTAGACAACTGCCATATTGGAGTTACAAACTAACCCCATGCATTTCTATGGAGGATTTTTTGAGCGCTGTGTCTCCTCATTAGAAAGTCTCTGACTAAACAGCAGCATGTTTTTCTTTCTTCAGTGTTTTGTGCCATTGATATGTTTCAATTTGTTTTAACTTGGTATTAGGAGTTTACACCTTTACCATACTACCTACAGAAAGTAGCTTTTAAACATTTAAAGAAAATCATCTAAAAATAAACATACATAATACAAAACTTCTTTCATTTACGACTCATTCACATGAATGAATGTCCTTACAGGTGTTTTGTAACATATGAGAGTTCTGATTGTCTTACAGTGTTAACTGATTTTAATATAATATAATATAATACAGTAACTCTACATTCGATTTTGCATAAGGATGGAGTTGATAAGATTTACATTTCATTGCAAGCTGTCTACTGTTAAACCTGTATTCATGATGAGTATATCTCTGTTTTTGAATCTCTTAAAGTATATAAACTTATGTCAAATGCTCTGATACATTATTAATACTTTATTAACATTTATAAATGTGATTATAATGTCACCAGGTGGTTGATGGTTGCATTTCAGTAAGAATTCAGTAAGGAATCAGTATCACTGCCTCTTTAAAAGCTGTTCCACTTGTCTTTGTAGCTGAAATCAATAGATAAATAGATAGATAGATAACTTTATTGATCCCCAAGGGAAAATAATGGAGGAACCACACTTCAAACCCAACAACACATAATGATGGCATATCAATCTCAAACTTGCTGAATAATAGGCTCAACGAACGAAAACAATACCAGGATGACCGCAGGAAACAACATCATACTCAACACCACTGGGATGCCCATCCGGTTGTACTACAGTGGGTATAAGATGCAACCAGAGGACATGGTGGCAAAATCTACTGCAACAAAGATGAATTTTAAGGCCAATCAACGATCAGTACCACTCAAAGAATAGTTGGCTGACTGCTGGGTTTCCTTTTAGGCTTACATGTATCGGTGTACATATAGTTACACACTAAGCAAAGGTCCTAAAACTGTGGACCTAGCAGTCCCACAGTGACTTAGAGAATGATACTGTTTTAATTGTTGTGATTTTTAATGTTCTTTTCTTCACTTTTCTTTAAGCAAACTTGAGCCTCAAGCCACATTTACACACAAGACGAAACCCATGGGGTGGGATTGGGAGAGCCCATGGGGTGGGATTGGGAAATGACCTGGATTGGACTCGAACCAGAAGAAGTTGAATTTATACATTCACAACATTGTCACAAAAACTTTTTACAAACAAAACGTACAAAAACAGACTAACATGCTCAACACCTTGGTTTATTCACACTTGGGTGCTAAATGAAGAAATTTTAAGAAATGTTATTACTGATAAATCCTTTAATGATTACATAACAATAAACTTGAACTTGAAATCCTCCTGAGTGTCAAAAATAAAGGATAGCACTTACGGTTATTCTCTTTTACTTTTTTAATTGCCCTATGGACGTTTCAGGCAAGACACCCTTCTCCAGCATGATATGGCGATATGTGCTATCCTTTATTTTTAAAGTTCACACAAAGTTTTTCACAACATTGTCACAAAATTTTGTTCTGGCAACGTTGTCGTAAAAGTGTGTCACAATACTGTCACAAATGCATGTTGCATCATTGTTTGTGGAGACATTGTCACAAAGGTTTAACACATCATTGTTTAGTTTGTCATTAAATTGCACAAAATATTGTCACAGCATTGTAGTAAAAGTGTGTTGCAACACTGTCGCAAATGTTTGACCCAATATCATTGTAACATTGCAGAAAATGTTTGTCACAATATTGTTGCAAAAAGTTTTTTACCACACTGTTGCAAAATATTATCACTTGTTGCAATGTAGTTAGTGTGTCGCAATTTTGTTCGCAAACACTGTCCCAAATGTTTGTTGCAATATTGTCTGAAAAACATTGTCATAAATGTGTATGTTTGTCATAACAATGTAGCAAATGTTTGCTGTAACAGTGTCACAAATGTTTGTCACAAAATGTATGCAGCATTATCGCTGTTGTTTTTTTTATTTTTTTAAGGGGGGGGGTATGCCTTTAATGTGACAGGACAGTGAAGAGAGTGACAGGAGGTGAGCGAGAGAGAGATAGGGTGGGATCGGGGATATAACCGGAGTTGGATTTGAAGCTGGGTCCCCCTGCACATGTAGACCCAAATATGATAGCAAGTTGCACCACAGCACCCTCCTTGTCACAACATAGTTGCAAGTGTTTTCTGTATTTTGCTGTATTGTGAATGTTTCCCATTACATTGTCACAATTGATAGAGATTGATATCCTATCAATTTTTTAGTTTTACTTTGACAGATAGAAGGAGAGAGTGATGGAGAAAGGGTTGGGGAGCAAGGCTGGTTGTGGATATTACCAGTGGTACCGTGATCTGGTGCAGCTGCTGCTTAGTGGGAACACTATCTGCATCAGTACTGCAATGTACCCTGACATAGCCATACAGGGTGGGGGGGGGGGGGGGCACACACAATAGGATAGACCTAATAGACCTAACCAATCAGACCAATGACATAGCCTACCATGAATCCTAGTGGCCAGAACATCTTTTTTAAAAAGATGTTGTTTTCGGTTTGTTTTTTAAACTTACAGTATTGAGCTGTCAGTAGGCTAGGGCTGAGCGGGGCTAAGTTCCGGCTGGCTTCCAGGCTAGCTGTAATCACTAATAAATCACTCATTGAAATCAAACTATGCTCAGCCAAAACAAATAATTAAACAGCACATAGTTCTCTCTCTGTCTCTCACATTCCCGCCGTTCTTTCTTTATCAAACAAGCACCAGGAGTCACTGCTAGTCTGAGAAAAAGGATCCTGACCCAGTTCAGTTCTGGTGTTTCTATCTCACGGTCTTAGTATTCTCCCAGGTATACTCACTTACTCATGGACAATAACTCATAACTTATTGAACACATTGTCAACCCACTGTAAATCACTATTGTAAATATCCTTATCATCCTGACCCTGGATTCCCATGTATATGTGGATTCAGGACCACCATTGCAATCTTGATACTCCTGAACATACTTGCAAATGTTGTTCCAGGACCATCATTATCATGTTTATCCTGAATATATTTATAAATGCTGTTACAGGACCATCATTACATGTTAATTGATCCTGGATGTCAAATGCTGTTCCAGGACAATCATTACTACATTGATCCTACTGTACATACACAAATGTAAATGTGTTTGTACTGTAGATGGAGTGTGCCAGTTTATGTTCATATCTTGTGGTGTTTTTGTTTTGTTTTTTGTGGTGTGTAAATCATTTAGTAACTGTAAAGCAATGTTTCCCTGGTGGTCTACTGCTTTTAGCGACATACAAATAAATGCAATCTTTGATGTTTTCTACTGTTAGGGACACACTGTGAATTTCAAGTTCAAGTCGGAAACATATCATTTTTTGATTTTTGTTTCTATGCTGTTAGACATGAGTCAGGTCATTTTTGACCCTTCACCGTGTTCCTTAGACGCATTATCAACGAGGGAGATCTCAAATAAGATAACAACAGCATATCTCTCTTCTGAACGAGAGCACTTTGAAACTACACAAAAGATTTGCAGGCTACAAAAAGCTGTGCCCCGCCCAAATGTAGCGCCCTGTTTGTATTACGTATTGCATTAACTATCAATGGATAGGTGTATAAGGCACCTGGAATTTAACATCTTTTCTTGTGCATAACAAATCAGGGAGGAACTTCCTGTTTCTGCATGTATAAAACAGTTAACACTTCAACTCCTTTCCAGCACTTGGAAACAAACAGACACACCTTAAGAGAGCAGGTATGATCTTTATTTTGTATTGTGTGCCATCAGCATGTTTTAAAAACTTTTATTAGGTATAAGTAGTGTGAGTGCAACTGTCTCCATTGTCTGAAAATCTTTTCATCATTTGGATCATTGCTCATATCATATGAGATACCTCACATTTGGTAAACATTTAAATGAACGAATATGCTAACAGATATTTTGTAATTCAACATATGAGAGTTCTGATTGTTTGGAGTGTTACCTGACTGATTTTAATATTCCTATATTTCCAAGGCCTAAATCACTGTCGCTGAAATCAAAAATGGGGATTATCTCATCAATCGCGTCACATAACCAGAAGACGATTAGTAACACCAACTCGATCTCAGGGAACAATGTTGTGGTTAACGCCAGTCAGAGGCCCATCCGGTTGTACCACAGTGGGGATAAGATGCAACCAGAGGATATGGTGGCAAAAACTACCGGAACAAAGATGAATTTCAAGGCCAATTCCCCTGGCAGCTACATATGCATCCCACCAAACCAATACTTGGCTTTTTCGGGCGAAGGGGTCAAATATGCCAATGTCTATTTGGAAGGCTCCAGTGGTGAATGCGTGAAGACCATCGTTGAGAATTACAGCATCCCCAACAACAAGTCCTTTATCGTGACTGCAAACCACGAGATCAAGTTCCATAAAGATGGGGGAGTCATTGGAGAGGATGAGGATGGCGTCAGACATGGCCAGCAAGAATAAACACAACTAAAGAGACACAAAGTAGAGTGATCATCTCTCTGGACTATTTCTGGGCTATTTCAAGTTGATTCAATGTTGGATTTGTTTATCAATGTACTATAAAAATGAAAGTTTAACTCTTAAATAAAGAATAATAAAATTAATTTGTGGAGAACCAGAAAACTACTTTGTGCTGCATTACTGCAAAAATATACCATACAGCTAATGCAGATTACGCAGTAACAGTCAAAGAATAGTTAGACTGACTGCTGGGTTTCCATTTAGACCTACAAGGGTCTTGAATGAACCTTAAAGGAATCATATGTAAGATTGTGGCCAAAACTGGTACTGCAATCACTTTCAAATTACTGTAGAGCGGTGTATCCCCTCCCCTTCACCCCTGACTGACAGAGCTGGCAACCCGGATGCCAAAACACTACTGACTTTGTGATTAGTAGATAGGTGGAGGGTGGCGCATCAGGCCAAAACACAACATGACAACATCAACATCAACTGTTGTCAGTGATATACAGTAAGTAGGCTATTTGAAATAAACATGATTTCTTGATGTCTAGTGACATATCAGGGCCATTTTATGATTAATTGAAATTTCTTACATACGGTTCCTTTAAAAGTGCCATACTGTAGTTACAAGCTAAGCAAAGGTCCCAAAACTGCCGCAATGACTTAGAGAATGTTACTGTTTTTTATCCAAATGCCCCATATAATCTTTCTTATCAATCCCTCAAGGATCTTGACCGGGTTGAACATGTACATGCCAAAAGTGGCTGAATTAGTTTTTTTACACATTGTATTTATTTATTTTTGCTTATACACATCTATTGATGGAGCAGAAGTCAGGTTTCTCCTTAGCATGTTGCCATTTGTTATGCATACAAACTATACTACACAAGTATATGAATGGCAGCAGGCCAGGGGTCTTATAAGCTTACTCGCACAATGTCTGATGCATGATTAATGCCACCAATGTGATTTTAGTAGGTATAAATAAGTAAGTATAAGTATATATACTCTTTTGATCTCGTGAGGGAAATTTGGTCTCTGCATTTATCCCAATCCGTGAATTAGTAAAACACTCAGCACACAGTGAACACACAGTGAGGTGAAGCACACACTAATCCCGGTGCAGGGAGCTGCCTGCAACAACAGCGACGCTTGGGGAGCAGTGAGGGTTATAGGTGCCTTGCTCAAGGGCACTTCAGCCGTGCCTACTGGTCGGGGCTTGAACCGGCAACCCTGCGTGCCCCCTAGGCTGTAGGTAGAATAGGTAGGGCCTTGGTGTCTTTTAAGTAAGAGTAAGTTTTCAGGAGTGCTGTATGGAATTGATACCCTTGTGATTGAGTGTGTGTGTGTGTGTGTGTTTGTTTGTGTGTGTGTCTGGCACACACTTTTTTCAAACTCTCAAAGGTAGGTGGGTTTACATGGATACTTTTATTCTGATTAGAATAGGACAAATGGCTCAGTCAGAATAAAAATGGCACATATAAACACCTTGATCGGAATAAAACTGCTGATCTGAATTTTAATCGGAATGAATGGGGTGGTGTTCTCCGTTCTTATTCCGACTGAACAGCCATGTAGGGTATACGGTCAATCGGATTGCCTGATGCATCTTCTCAAGGAAAAGTAAAGAGACAGCGGCTATTCCGATCAAAGATTCTGGAGCGCTTGTAAGCACCTGAGCGGAATAGATTGTACTCCATGTAAACAGGTGGCACAATTGTTTTGGAATAGTTTAATCGGAATGACAAAAAAAAAACCTGTCCATGAAAACCCACCTAATGAAGGGCAGAGCAATATTGCAGAGGTGAAAGAAGGCAGTTTTGGTGACTTGGTTGACATGGGTGGGGTCGAAGACGATTCCAAGTTTGTGGACATGGGTGGAGAGGGTGACATTGGAGCCATCGATATTGAGTGAGAAGGTCTGGGGGTGGCGGGTGAGGGAGTTTTTGCCAATGATGAGGATTTCTAATTTATTGCAGTTGAGTTGGAGAAAGTTAATTTGCATCCATGATTTTATGTCGGTGAGGCAGGCTGTGTGAGTGGGGTGGGGATGCCTGGGTATCAGGTTCAGTATGTGGGCGATAGCAGCACGCTTGAGGGGAGAGGGGACAATGCCAGAGGCCAGAGAGTGGGGATAGTGAGGAGAGGCAGACCTTGGCAAGAAATGTGGGGATCGGGTCAAGGAGATGGGTTGAGGGCTTCACGCTTGGGATTATAGGGGATACATCAGCTTCAGTGATCGCAGTGAATGAAAAGAGTGAGTGGGTTGCAGGGAGGGGGGAGGGGGGTGGAGGGGAAGCAATGGGCCAGTTCATTATGGATGTTGACAATGTCATTAATTGCTTGGACCTCGTTTGTTGCAATAGTTATTATTATGATGATGATGATTATTATGATTATTATTATTTCTTCCATGAAAAAATCCCTCAAGTGTTAGCCAACTACAGCCTATAGCCTACTGATAGCCATACAGCAGTGCTGAGGGACAAAGCACCTTTGTTCATAATAGTAATAATAGCCCTTGTCTGATACAAGGTTGTGGAACAACATTATGTGCATGATTATGCTTATATTTTCTCCTTTAAGCCAAGTGTTACACACTAATTTCACATTTGAAATACTTAATAAGTTGTTTTTATGAGGCCTAACATTTGGGTACCTCTTCATGGGATCAGTGAAACTATGTAACACTTTTTAATAACAGCCTGTGTGCTGGTATGCTTTTGATTAAAGCCTATCAGTTTTAAAGGAACCGTATGTAAGAAATGTATTTCAATTAATCATAAAATAGCCCTGATATGTCACTAGACATTAAGAAATTATGTTCATTTCAAATACTTATATCACTGACAACAGTAGTCCGGCCAGGGTATTGTCATTTAAAAAGTGAAGTTGCAGCCCTCAACTGATGTTGATGTTGTGTTTTGTCATGTCATGTTGTGTTTTGGCCTGATGCACCACCCTCCACCTAACTACTAATCACAAAGTCAGTAGTGTTTCGGCATCCGAGTTGGCAACCTCCAGTCAGGGGGGAGGGGGAGGGGATACACCGCTCTACAGTAATTTGAAAGTTATTGCAGTACCGGTCTTGGCCACAATCTTACATATGGTTCCTAAAATATCCGTCTTTTTCCCATAACACTGTCAAAGCACATGAAGTATGTCTCTGAGTCAACATGAATAACTGCTAGGCTACCCTCAGGCTTTAACAGTGCGAGGCACTCGCTTAATGTTAGAAGTGATTTTTCTCACTACCTTTTCATTGCAGTCGATACAAAGAGGAGCATTACTTGGCTATAACAGGGGTTCCCAAACTTTTCCACGACAAGGCCCCCCAAATACCACTAGGTTCTGGCCAAGGACCCCTTGATGTGTTATTAAACCCATCGACAATACTACGGCAAATGTAAAAATACATTAAGCTAATCTAATAATTATTTTAGCCACAACCACATCTCGATGGAGCATACAGTGTGTAAAAAATGTATTTGGGGCTTTCTGCTATATGAGAGCCACCACTCTACTATTATTCCCAGTCATTATCATGGGAAATATCTTCAGATATGTGTCACATTATTATAATGGCATTGTATAACAACCCTCATAGTATATTTTAAATGTTTCAAATGTATTTATTTCTTGCTTTTATTTTCCCCTCCAACTTGCTGAGGCCCCCCTGGCACCCTGGTGCCGCATTGGGCACACACACGCATAGATCCGTAATAGCCTACTGGGGGGTACCGGTTTGTTTGGACGCGAGAAGATTCGTGACGTTACCGATAGAAGCCTTATGAAACCTTTACAAAACGAAGTTTTGTAACTTAGGCTACTGTAATGTCCGATGCTAAACACAGTGCCCACACACCTGCAGTGCCGTCATCCTGAACACCAAGATGAGTATTTTGTATATCCGAAGTTACTGTCATGTGAGTAGCCTACCAAATAACGCCATTAATTAAATAGCCTAACTATTAGCTCTGGCTTTGCTTGATTGGCCAAGGCTAATTAAAGAATTCTAGGACCTGGAGCGAATTGTATTGCTAGCCTAGGAGCCTATCTAATCTTTTAAACGTATCCTCAAATAGTTCGTATGATATCATACTAAAAGTGTGGCCAAATAATCCGTATGATATCCACTAAAATCTGGTAGATGAGCGACCAATGCACATGCGCAATCTAGCCTGTATAATTGGTTATAAGTAGCCTGTGTTTATTATAGCCTATTTTGACAGTTGTATAACTGGATAACTGGACAATGGATAACTTTAGGGGTGAATTTCTAGAAAGGGTCGTTGGCTAATTTCCGTCTCAATCTTGGTCAGTAGGCTACCTATAACAGTCTTCACGGGTGTTTAGTGGAAAGGTTCCAACTCGAACATCCATGTGGAATCCAACAATTAAACATGGTCGTAAAGTTTGGTGCTTTCACCAGCATCCTGTAGCTAGCCTAGTAGAAGACCAAGATTGCTAAGAACTAGCTCCTACCCTTTCTAGAAACGGATCTAGGCGTGGTGACATCACCGGTCTTGGTTGGAACTGATTGGAACAGACAAAGGCACTCAGCATCCACAGCGGAGGCAGGCAGTACTTGATCGGCTATGGGGAGCAGCTTCCGTCAGGATGCATGTTTCGCCATTTAATAGCGTGTACAATACAGCCATGAGGGGACACCGGTAGAGAATTTAGATGAAGCCGGGTAGGGTGAGCGGAAAATCACGGGAGGAGGTCCAGAGAGATAATGTTCTGGGGAACCTGCTTCGCCTCTTCCCGGTCTTACGTTGTGGAACTCGGGCGGAATCAGAGCCTGCCCCTCGGACTCGGCGGCTCCGATGAGCGCCACTCATTTTATGGATACATCATTGCCTTTCCCTTACAGGACTACGGCGGGATCATGTCCGCTTTGGGCTCGGAGTCCTGGTGGAAGAAAACTCTGTATGTCACGGGTGGTGCTCTCCTTGCTGCCGCTGCCTACCTTCTACACGAGCTGCTGTCCATCAGGTAGGATGCCACAGCCAGGCCACCCGATGCTCCTGGGATAGCCTATTTGTTAGGGCTGGCAGTACTAACGTCAGTGTAAATGTTTCAACATTAATAAGCTATTCCAACAAGGGTTCTTGACGCCTCATGCACTGTATTCCCATTTGCATCCCCTCTGCGCGTGAAACGTGCCCTCAAATCATGTGGATTCGGTTGCTAAGCATCAGAATACACTCTTCCCATTTGTGGTAAAAAAAATTCCCCTGTAGCTTTAGTCTTTGCATATCTTGTTTCCACATCAAGTTGCAATGATCTGATTTGTTTACGTGCGGCACCGCACGAGCAGGCATTAATCCCCCCTCCCCTTCCTCCCTTCATTCCACAAATGATATGGAAAAAAATGTCCACAACTGTGTTGGTGCGTCACGTGTCGGTTTATGCCAAGCTGCGTGCCCGTAAGTTTCCCACGCGTGATGTCCTTTAACGGTACACTTGTGCCCGGACGTCCTCTACACCGACTCTTCACGTGAGCGTCCGAGGTCTTTTAGGGGGAAATATTTAATAGTAGGTGTGTCTTCGCGTGCTCGTGCCCTTGGCCAGCAGTGCCTAATCTGTCCGAATTTGGGGATTAGGTGTGGTCTATTGTTAATGTGATGAGGGCTTTACTCTTGTCTAGTTTTAGGGTAGCTTTCACTGGCTTTCACTGCAGTGGTCTAAAATGTGCCGCCCAGGCTACTGTATTTTCATTCCAGATCTCTCTCTGGCCATTTTGTCAGAATCCCTGGAATTCGAAATCAAAATTCCAGTCCACTTTCCAGAACCTTTGATGATTGGATGATTTGAATATCGAACATATGTCGTGGTATTGATTGCATGCAAATATAAATGCAGCGTTTGACAGAGTTAGGCTTAAAACTGACATTTGTACATGGTAGGTAAAAATGGCAGGTTTTAGCACCTTGGTACCATGGACAGCGACAACAGCAGCCAATGCGTTGCATCGTATTCGAGGAAATGGTAGACCGTGCGTGTAAAGAGTTTGAGGGGCGTTGAACGAGTACGATGTAGCCTATGACTAAATTTGAGCAAAAAAGTGTTACTTGTACTCAATTTAGATACCTGGTTTCAGACTCACTTACTTCCTTTCACTTTGTGAAGAGAGTCTGCATACTCTCTATTGGGGAATGTTTCCAACCTTAGCATTGATCAGGGATTCCTAACATTATTTTCTACTTTGATTAACCTTTAAAAACTGATAATAAACGACATCAACGGTCATGAAACAATGTATTTACCTTTGCTGTATACATTGCAGGCATTGTGTTTACAGGCATTGCTACTACCATTTACAACAGTCACTTTCGATTTCAAAACTAACATCCCTCTACTAACTGGCCCACCATCCTGGTGGCTGAGGGAAATGTAAACACATTGAGAGGAGCCAAACTAGTATCTCAATAAGATGAAAATGAGCAGAGATACTAGGCGGTGGAGCCGGGTTACAATTTATCTGCTGTTCCATTTAATATATGGCTAGTCTGTCTAACTCCATCATGACATTTGTGATGTAATAGTCTCAGTTGCTAGCTGAAGCTGAGATCAGAAGAAATTGCCTCTTTAGGTTGAATTATTAATGAAGGAACCAGATGTCCTTATTCTGTCCTACTGCACTTACAGTGTGTGTGTGTGTATGTGCGAGAGAGAGAGAGAGAGAGAGAAGTGTGTGAGAGAGAGACACCCACACATTACTTTTCTAGCTGACTCTTGGCTGTAACTAAACCATACCAGAGCCAGACTCACAACAGAATTGGTCACCATCATGGTCATATCTCACTCGGCACTGTGTTTTTAAACCTCTGCACCATTAGGTGCTCTAACTATGATGGCTCTGGTGATACTGCCTCTAATAAGGTAGATATGGAGTTGGATGTGCATTTACAGTTGCATAATGTCCTTGTGTTGAGAGTGAGAGTGTATTTTGTTTTGTTTGTCTATAGGAAAGAGGTGGAGATGGACTCAAAGGATGCCATCATCTTGCACCAGTTCTCCCGTCCAAAGAGCGGAGTACCCAGCCTTTCTCCCTTCTGCCTCAAGATAGAGACTTTCCTACGCATGATGGACCTTCCTTACCAGGTAACTAGGGCTGTAACGCTGCCTCAAGATAGAGACTTTCCTACGCATGATAGACCTTCCCTACCAGGTAACTAGGGCTGTAACGCTGCCTCAAGATAGAGACTTTCCTACGCATGATGGACCTTCCCTACCAGGTAACTAGGGCTGTAACGATATGTAAACCGCAACCGAAATCACAACACAAACATCCACAATCGCGTTTTGTGGTTTGAGGAGACAGAATGGCGACACCTCTCCAACCCTAGCAGCTGCCATCCTTATAGACACAGCCCCTTGAGCTCTCAATGCAACAAGACTCATTTTTTCATTTCACTAGTAACATTTTAAAACATTTATTTCACCATTTCCCCCTAACGTAGCAGTACTGCTTCACTTTCATCTTTGCCGCTACCCTACCCTACGAAACTGCCACTATGCTTTCATGTGTCGCCACTATGCTTATTTCAGTCTTGCGACACTGACTTCAAAAACATAAAACTAGCCAGATACAGTATGTGGATCTGCATTGAATCTATGCAGTCCAATGTCATCACACAGGTGGTTCTCCATTAACTCAAGAGCTCACCTAAACTACGCAAGTGGCATACACTTTATTGAGTGTGTTTATACTTGTGTGCTGGTGTGTGTCAGTATAGCTCTGCACTTCACCGCACCAGTTAGATAAAAGTAAACAAACTTAATGGAAGGACATCTGAGTAGATAAATGTTTGTATAGTGCTTTGTTCGCTTAGATTTTGTAAATGTTACAAAGAAATATGTACGCCTTTCGTGCTTCAGCTCCAAACCGTAGCTGTAGTAGAATTCTCCTTATTAGAGCCCTTCACTTCAACTGTAGGTCATGAGCAGCAGGCAGACACAAGGCATAGCTTTAGTTTGAGGAGTTGCAGCTGATCCATTGGTTTGGTGTATTGTTACACCCCAGGTAACACACCACACACTCAGCACAATCAGGCTTTGGGAGTGTGTGTGTGTTTTGTAGCGTAGAACTAGCAACGGTCAGCTGTGGCCATCAGAGAGAAGGAAGTGGAGGAAAGCGCTGTGAGGACAGATGTAGATGTGTTCCAGCAGGGAATTTGTTATAAATAAATATGGCTTGGAATAGTTAGCATGGTTTTTACCGTTTGAAACAGCGTATGTAAACTGAGGAGCACTCAGATTGAAACCATAAACAAACTGCAACAGTGAATGTTGTGTATGGCAGGCTTTGGGAAGGTACAAAAGAGAGAAGCCACATCCTCTTTTCTGTCATCATTGTGCGTTTGAAGTCATTTCTGGTCCCATGATACTATAGTTCTAGAAGACATCAGTTAGCTTCTACATTTTGGTTGCACTGTGCACATTATTGATATTTTTTGTTTCACTGATTTGATGTTGGCATTATTGATAAAGATAATGAACCTTGAATCTTTACAAAAGACTGCCTGTCCGTCAGCCATGTTTGTTTCGCTGAGACGCTAAGACCTCATCATCTTGAATTTCCCCTTGGGGATCAATAAAGTATCTATCTATTTCTCTCTATCTATCTATCATTGTGTGCCACTGTTTCAGTATTGTTTTGGGAGTCATTTTATGCGTCTCTCCTGTGATCTTTAGACAATTTCAAAGTCTTTGTAAGTGTAAATTTTGATTGAATAGAGTTATTCTGCGCTAGATGGGTGATTGTTAAAATGAGCTGCTGTTCGAGGCTTAAATGTGAAGCAAACCCAAATGTGCTCTGTTAGTGACTGTAATAACAGCCCTGTTTGATGTGCAAATAGCCCCCTCTACCCCTCACTGGTCTAGCCCTTCTCTCCACAAAGGATGAAAGTGGCCTGATTGAGGTGCATGATATCCAGGGTAGGAATTAGGAGTCAGGTCCAACTAAGGCTGTCCTGACCATGAACAGATTTTCACTAAACAATGATTGTGCCAAAAATGAATCACTATAACAATATACCGGTACTGTAGTTGTGATATCTATCTTCAGTCAGTCAATTCTTCTTGAATTTGTTCATTGTCTATTTTGTCCCGTTTTGGCTTATTAATTACACTCAAAATGCAAGTATTGTGAGGTAGAGGGTCTGTCACCATAACAAAAGTATATGAAAAGAACAGTAGTCTACTGAATGTATAGTGAATGTAAACACAACCAGATGATCTCTCTATAGAGATCTCCACAACAACTCAACCTGTTATTGTTCCCACTTACACTGAAACTAAATACTACATTTGCTACAGTTGTCCCTGCATGCATGTAGTGATACATATCTAACCATTTGAGACTAACTGTTGGCCAGCTCTGATAATTTGTGTGATTGCTGGATTGTTGTCCCTGTAATGATGATTATACCTTCTCCTCTTCTCTACAGAACTACTTTGATGGGAAGCTCTCCCCTCAAGGTAAGATGCCCTGGATTGAGTACAACCGGCAGCAGGTGTCTGGAACGGAGTTCATTATCGACTTCCTGGAGGACAACCTGGGGGCGAACCTCAACAAGAGCCTGAGCGAGCAGGAGAAGGCGGTGGCTCGTGCCATTACCAAGATGGTGGAGGAGCATCTCTACTGGTGAGTCAGCCTGACAGGAATGGGAGACCTCAATCTGGCTTACTGGAAAGCAATCCGCTGATGCTGAGAAATCATATCAGTGAAGGGGGGGGCGGGGGGGGTGTTCCTCTTCATTGGTAGATGTTGAGCTGAACTGTAGGAAATGTTTGCAGTTATGTATATGTTGGATTGGCAGAATGAGGAGGGCTTTGCTGAATTTTTTAGAATGTCCTGTACAAGAAGACAAACATGGCTCCAGGCTTAAAGTTGTCTAGCCCTGTGCAGGAATTCAAGAATGGGCCGAGCTGTTGAAGTTTTGAAAATAGATGAATAGACGATTACATATAACAGCTCTGAAAATTTCAGATAATTTCAGGCACAGAAATTCTCTTTGCTTTAAGCCCTGTGTGGTTTGCACTGGACTTTTCTTGTAATGGAAACATAATATATTAAACCACCAATATTAAGCCCTGTGTGGTCTCATGGGTTTGCACTGGACTTTTCTTGTAATGGAAACATAATATATTAAACCACCAATATATATACTGTATATAAACAAACATCACTGCACACTTGCTTTAACCTCTACCTCCCTGTCTATTAACCTCATATTTGTATTTATCACTTAATCCCTTCTCCTCTCTCTCTTTCTATCTATCTCCCTCTCTCTCTTTCGTTGGTTGCAACCTCTCTCTATCTCTCTCTCTCTCTCATCGACCCCTCCCCTTAAGACAGAGCTATATTTAGGTCCCCATATGGCTATTCACTGAATAATGGATGGGCTTGTGGGGCAGTAGAGGGGCTAGTTGTTCTTAGGGAGGCTACTGTAGGTGTTGCTTTCCACTGTCAGTCTGGGGGCTTATGGTGAAATACTGAGCACTTTGGCTCCATAAAATGTATTTATTTATTTATTTATTTATTTATTTATTTATAAGGTGACTGACTCCAGTAGTATTCACACCGTGACAGAATAGCTCCCTGGGCAGTAAAAGCATTTGATTCACACAATTCACAACATATCCACAGGATAAATACTTCCATTCACATTCTTCAAACTGGAATTTGTTATTTGTTATTCTGCAAGGAGTGTGATCATTACTTTCCCATCTGGACAGTGGGTGGACAAAAAATGCAACGCCAGCTCTTGACAACCTGACAATTCAGTGAGTTATTTTAGATAAAAAACATCTGTTACCTAACATTTACCTTTAGGGCCAACCATCCAGTCAGGGCTGTCACTAAGAACTACTGTAGCATTTTGCGTTAGACACATATGTCTATACACAGTATGAAGACACGTTTAACGCTATTATTACGAAGAAGAGGACTGCAAATGAGCATATGAATGCCTACCAAACCAGCTGAATCCAGATGGCATGTAATCCGACATAATAATGCAGTCCCTTATGGGCTTTAGCAGGAACGACACGTATACTACTGTGTGGACTGCTGTCATTATAACAGGCAGGTCTTATCTGTGTCTATTCAATAGTCGATCATTATTATGTCTCCAGTCTTAACCACTACTAGTACCGGTACTTCTGTGACAAAGCATTGTAAGCTTTTACTGAATCTGAATCTGTTTTGAATGTTGGCCAAGGTTGTATATGCTGAAGAACAAGCATCATCCTACACATCCGCTGAGTAATGTTCCACCTCTATTCATTTATAGTGAAAGCTGATATTAGCCCTCTGGAAATAGTCAGAGCAGTATTGATCAGAGCAGAGAGGCCTCTATCATGTTTGAGCACAGCCCATCTGCTGCTGCCTTGATATCAAGTCACTGGTAGAAGTGTGTATTTGAAGCTGCCGTTGAAGAAGGTTGTGGTAGATTTGGGAATATTTTCACTCTGGAACCTGGCATGGACCCCAGGGGGTTAGGGATCCCTACCAGTTAAAGAGACAGTATGCTACAATTTGCCACTTTGCGAAGCATGTTTTCATAGGCAATGTGTACCCGCCTACTCCTCTAATGGATTTTCATAGTATTTAGTCATGTGAAGGACAAACAAAAGCATCTGCGCACTACGAGGCTATGCACTATGCAATTCTGTTTGCCAGGTCAGCAAGTGTTTTATCAAAGCCAGCTGTGCTGCTATTTGGAGTTTGTAAGGTTTTTGCCTTTCATTTTTAACCAAAGCTTCTCACTGCTGCTTTAAATTAGCCAATACTTTTTTTCTTCAGAACTTCATCTGATCAGTTGTTTGTATCATGTGCACTTTGCATGGGCTTTCATAGTACAGTGCCGGTATTTTATGAAATTACTATAAAATAATATAAAGAAATATAGCCAAAACTAAGAATCTAAACATACACAAGTCTTTCATATCCAACTTTTAAAGCCTTTTTAAATGAAAAAATGTATTGTTTTTTTAAGGGAAATTGCAACATTTTGATTCGGAACATGTTTTGTCCCTTATCTCAAGAATCAGTGATATCCTAATCAACAAGTAGATTTACTGAATTTAATGAATATTTCATGTGATGTAAATATGCCATATTATTTATTTGTAGTTCATTGTAGAAGCTCTCTTTGCACTCTATTCATAGGGAGACTGCCATCTAATAGCCTGTGTAGCTGGAGACATAATCTCAGCAGCCTTGCTTCTTTTTCCATGAAGAGAGTACCAGTGAATTTAATGAATGTCTGTCGTCGGTCTAATGAGATAATTGTCTGAGAGAAAGTTAATCCAGTTTGATATGAGTGGGGAGGTCTCTCAATAGTAAAGCTGAAAAGGTCTGGTCTAGAGTTTGACATTACATTAAGTCCCTGTTCTGCAGTCCGGAGGGAGTTGTTCATGGAACTGTGAACCCATGTTAGGGTTGTTATAATACAGAGGGATCATTTGCCGCAGCTGTAGTGGCATACTCTCTGCTAAAGTACATTGTGTCTGTTTGTGCATTACTGTCTATGCTCAGTGCTCTTACAGACTTGTGGTAATGTTATAGTTACATCTTTCATGCCCTTAAAACCCTTAAAGGTGTACAGTCACATCGGTGTGACGGGAATGTTGGAAAATGAACATTGTAAAGAATATTTGGGTTCATTGAATGTTCAAAAACTGAAAATGTAGAGTTGGACAAACATACTGTGAAATCCTTGCATGCTATTTAGCTATCGTTCCTCTATTGTATTTCCTGCATATATCATTATCTTCTTCGTCTTCTTTTTGAAGGGATACACAACTTGTAACTCCTGAGTTAGACATATCACCTTGTTGTCAATCAGAGAGGAGTCATTATGTGCCACACAACTCATGTACTGTATGACCTTGTTGTTGTCAGCCACGTAGTGAAGTGATTCTCTGGCCTATTGTTATGCTGTTATGATTCTAATGCGGTTGCTGTTCTATGGTGTGTTAATGTTGTTTTCATGCCCATTAGATGCACAGTAAGTGAGCTCATGGCCACTCTAGTGTATTGCCACCATTGTGCTGTTACTGCAGTGCTGTCTGTGATTGTTGTACTGCTTCTTGTCTTCTGGCTTCTGCCATTTCCTTGGGGTCTGACTCTGTTAGAGGCCCAGATTGTATTACAGCGGAATGAACAGAGCCACTACCTCCCTCCAGTCTCCTCCAGCTCTCACAGAGACAGAGTGTGACAGTTATTAAGATCTGTGTGTGTGTGTGTGTGTGTGTGCTTCCTGTATCTGGTCCAGGGTGAGGGTTGTGGTTCTGATGATGGTGCGGGGACATGTGTGTGTGTGTGTGTACTGTGATGTAGTCTAGTTAGCTGTAGTGGGTACAGTATACTGTTATCAACTTCAAATGTTAATACATATCCTTGCCTATTTTAAGTAAGTATACTGAGATGATGCTTTTTAAGTGGGTATACTGTGATGGTGATGCTTTTTAAGTGGGTATACTGCATAGTCCTGCGCATCGCATAGACTATACCACTGTGTGTGTGTGTGTGTGTGTGTGTGTGTGTATTGGGGTGGTGTTGTCCCTCTCCCCCTTCTTTTACTGCTATCTGTCGTCAATGCTGTTGTAAAGTAATCAATGCTTGGCCTGTCCACAGCAACCAAGTTTGTTTACAAACAGACCCCAGGATCACTTCTATTTTTTTAAAGCTTTGTCTAAAAACAGAATTGTTTTCAGTAAATAACAGTCTTTCCACTTTTTATATTATATTATATAAATTTTTATATTATATATATTACTTTTTATTTTTATATTATAATCGATCCAAACGTTTGTGTTATATGGTTATTCTTGTATGTACAGCTTAAGTGAGAGGGATAGACTGTGTTGTGTTTGTATGGTTTCACATCTGTGCATTCACGCATGTGTTTATAGGTTTATCTCTACACATTAATTCATGCTTTTCGTATATTGTGTGTGTGTGTGTGTGTGTGTGTGTGGGTGTGTGTGTGGGTGTGTCTGTGTGTGTGTGTGTGTGTGTGTGTGTGTGTGCTCGCAGGACTATTGCATACTGCCAGTGGGTGGACAACCTGGAGGAGACTCAGAAGATGCTGGCCATCACGGGTCCCCTGAGCGACCTGCAGAAGTGGATCATCAGCCATGTGACCGGCAGCATCGTCAAGAAGGAGATGTACGGCCATGGCATCGGACGCTTCTCCAAGGAGGAGGTCTACACACTCATGGAGAAAGACATGAGGACACTGGCCACACTGCTCGGTGTGTACAATAGTGTCTCTCTCTCTCTCTCTCTCTTTATCTCTCTCTTTCTTTCTCTCTCTCTCTTTATCTCTCTTTATCTCCCTTTCTTTCTCTCTCTCTCTCTCACTCTGTGTGTGTATGTTCAGTTGTGAGATTCAGTTGTGACTGTTTGACAAAGTCTATATTATACTGTACCATCATGTTGGTGTTTTAGTTTGTCTCAGAGCTAACCGTTACTGTATTGAAAGAGAGTGTTATATGTGATACAGTGTAGCACAGTGTTGTAGCTGTGCTGCCCTCTACTGGTGAGAAATTGGAAATTCTGCCTCTTCATTATGAAATGTAATGGCTGTCAATTATTCAGATCCAATGCACATAGCCCTGTCACTGATGATTCTTGTTATGGGTTCTAAGGAATACTGTTAATAGACTGCTGATAATATATAAAATCACAAATTGCTTTAGATAGCAACAGTAATACATATTCTGGTAGTTTATTGTAAATGGAAATTACTTTAAACTATCCTATTACAGCAATTGAGGGAAGAGGTGTGTCTGTCTGTGTGTGTGTGTGTGTGTGCGTGTGTGTGTGTGTGTGTGTGAGTGAGAGAGTTAAATGATCTGTTTCCGTGCCCTGTAGGTGATAAGAAGTACATCATGGGGCCAAAGCTGACCACCGTGGACGCCACCGTGTTTGGGCACCTGGCCCAGGCCATGTGGAGTCTGCCTGGCACACGCCCAGAGCAGCTCATCAAAGGTAATAGCAGTACACACACACACACACACACACACACACACAATGACCTGTGTCCATCACCTGTGTCCATACTTCATGCAATCTGTGGTCTGTGCAACAGAACAGTTATGACTTTCTAGGAAATAAAATAGTGACAGTACTAAAACAAAACAAAGCTAAACAAAGCAAACAGAATAGAAGAGACTGTGAGAGCAAGATGGCACCCACATCATAGTGGTGAGTTTGATATCCTGACCACATGCACACTAATGAAAATAAATACGGTCCTCTGCTGTCCATATGACATAAAGCACCTGCTAAATAAAACATGTTGTAAATAATAGGGTTATTACGTTGTATTTAGAATGCCTAAGCAATTCACAATCTCTATCAAGATTCTAAATGGCTATAATATCATTTTTGATATTCGATGTAATGTCAGTATAACTGTTCTGATGGTAAATCTACCTCGTACACACCATTGAGTTTGCTTCAGCTGCACTGGGATAGCAAAGTGCTTTAGGGACATCATGTTCTGTGGTGGAGCACGCGGGCAGACCCAGGGTGTTTCCTAACTGCACTGAAAGTCACCTTGAAGAAATCATCGTCTGAAGGTTGATGGACGCTGTAATATGAGGGACTCTGGGCGCTGTGTTCATCAGTGGGTCAAATGGTTTATTTATGAGGCCATTTCATTTCGTAACCAGTAGTGGAGCACTATGAGGTAGTATAGGCCATTTGTGTGTTTGATAACAAGGCAGTTTGGTAACCTTGGATGTTATAAAATGAGCTGCTGTTTGACCACTAGAGGGTGCTATAGCTGCACTGTTCCGACACACTGAAAACAAGAGGAAGTGAAATTTGAGGAATCTACATCCAGCCAATTGCAATTATTTATTTGTTTATGGCTAAATCAATGTTATCATGATGCTGGGAAATCCAGCCTATCCAGATCACTGCACTGTGCTTGAACTAAATTATGCTAAACCAAGATTTGGAATAATAGTAATAATACAATGCTAATAATAATATAATTATAATATATATAAATGTTTATGGAAGTAGCAGTATTTAGTCGAAATGTTCATTACCTCTGTACAGCTCTAGTGCATATCTGTCTGTTCACTACAGTCAAAAATAGTTTATGAACTGCTATCTCTATCTCTGCAAATCTTTCTACAGTCTATCTACATCTCAGTACATCGGATTTTAAAATGTAGATAATAATTCCTTTGCCCTTTCTGTCCTTTCCCCCCCATCTGTGCCTCCCCCCCATCCCCCCCAGGAGAGCTGATCAACCTGGCCATGTACTGTGAGCGTATGCGGCGCCGGTTCTGGCCCGAGTGGTTTGTTGACCCGGAGGACTGGTGCTACACAGGAGAGGACAGCGAGAGTGGCCGGTCCTCCCCAGCCTGCCTGCTGGACTTTGGGCTTTTCTCAAGGACAGACACGCTGGAGGAGAGCGACGCAAGCAGCAGTCGCTCCGACCCTCACTCGCACTCGCACACGCACTTACTCGCAAACTTAGACACACAGACACACTCACCGGCCAGCGACCGCTCAGGACGCTCGCTCTTCGACTCTGACATGGACACGGACGGTGGGTCGGATGTGGAGCAGAAACAGGAAGTGTCATGTCCTGACCTTTGAACCTTGGGTCAGGGTGGAGGACTCAGTTCTTTGCCTCTCACTTGGATTGATTGAGAAATCTCCAAGCTGCTTTCTTAGGATGAAAGACAGGAGATGTATTCACATCACATACTCACTTAAATCCAAACCAGGAATGTTCCAGAAAGCCATTCTGAAACAACGGACACAAATACGAGCTTATGATGTGAAGGCTCAAAATTGTTTGACCTTGGGCTTAATTTGGAGGTCAGTAACATGGTGGTAATATGGCAGTGCTAACAGTTTGTTTCTAAACATGCCCTGCTTGCATCCTTGGTTAAAAGGTGAAAGTGGACCACTAGCTAGCTAACTTACACACATTCATCCATATGCAGCCAGTTCTGTAAACTTTGAAATAAACACACGTGAATGTAAACATGGTCCACTTTTCCTTGAAGAATATTCTAATGGACATGGACTGTGCTTGCATGTTAACTCCACGTTATTGCCCTACCACCAGAGCCCTTGGTATCTCTCAGACTGTGAAAGGACCAGCGGGCTGTCGCTGTACTCTAGGTTTTGTTTGACCACTGCTTGCTTTGGTTTATTGATCATGCTGCACACTTACACACAAGATCCTCCTCTTAGCTTTTAGACATTAGGGGCGCACTGATGGTAGCTGTGTTCCACTGTTCTGGTTGGCTTCAGACTACTCCTCTGTGACCCCATGGTAAAATCACAAGTGTAAAAGTGTAAAAATCTTTAGGAGTATGTTAAATTGCCCCCCTTTTGGTCTGAAGAGAGTGTTAACTGAGCACTGTTGATTTTACTGTGACCAGGGGGAGTAGCCTTAAGTCGTCTGACACCTCTCCACTGATAGGTGCCCTGTGTAGGGTGTGCCCTGTGAATTGGAGGCCTGCTTCTCATACACCTTCAGCTGTCCAGTGAGTGGGGTGCCATGGCGGGCACCAAAGTGCCTACTACCAACTTCCCCTCAAACAGCCTATCAAGGCAGCAATGCAAAACACTGTTGCTAAGATGCAGTCTGTCATTCATTCATTCAACCTCTATTTACCAACAGCTGACTCCATCATTCATGTATTCAATTGTGGGATTTGAAGGCAGTAAGGGATGCATGTATGCTACCATCAAAATGTGATGGAGGTGTCTTAGAAGGCAGCATTTTATACTAGTATTTGATTAAGACATGCCTTGATGCCTTCCAGCCTCAGAATGCGGTCTTAGAAGACAGAACTTTTTCATTTCAGACAGAGCATCCATGTGTCTCCATATATTTGGAAAGAATGAAATGGAAGTAAATACTTAGCTGCATTCTTCCCTGTGAAGAACCACCTATTTTGCTAAGGTCCCTTGTGAAGAACCACCTACTGTTGCTAAGGTCCCTTGTGAAGAACCACCTACTGTTGCTAAGGTCCCCTGTTGCACTCATTACTACGCATCCCACGTAATAGCTGCACACGCACATGTTATGCCTGTGGTTTTTTTAACAGTTATGGAATGAGTCATGGTTAATTTAACGTTTGCAGAACAGTTTTTTTCCCCTTTTGGATTTTCCTGATGTAGAGGCTCAAGAGTTAATCAACAGTGAAACAATCATTATCTCACACGCCGAGAGAGAGAGAGCATGTTAAATAAAGTTGGAACAAAGAGCCCTTGGTTTGTTAGCGTGGGTCGTAAGTCGTACCCACGTAAGTCGGACCCACTGCTCTGGGTCATGCTCTGGTTGTGTCGGCCGACACATGCTGCCTCTGTCCTGCAGCCCTCCCTGACGGAGCTCTGTCCACTCTCACACACAGCGCTCCACCGTCTCGGTCAGGTGGTAGTGGCCGACCCACAGCTATCTGCACAAGCAGCAGTGGCACTGTTCTGTTTGGGTAACAGTCATGTCCGCCTGAGCATACCCATCAGTATCTGTAAAATGGAGAGGTGTGTCACTTGCGTTGTGTTACCAGAAGAGGGCGCCGTAATTCTTTGTGTAGCATCAGAGAGGACTAGTGTGTGGAGCCTCTAATGTGCAGTCCTGCCGGTTTCTGCCTTAAGTGAAGATACAGTATCACACTCATTATCACTTTAGTCTTAACAGCAAGCCAAGAGTGGTCAGTATGTTGTCACAATGACCCAAAGAGTGGTCTCACTGAAAGTTGAGCCTCTTAATGCATGTGATGTGTGTGTGTGTGTGTGTGTGAGAGAGAGGGGGGGGAGTCAGAGAGTATGTGTATGTGTGTGTGTGTGTATGTGCTTGTGAGTGTGTGTGAGAGAGAGAAAGAAAGAGAGTGAGCATGTGTGCGCGTGCAGAAAAGGGAAACTAGCGCAAACTGAGAGTTATAAATAACACAACTAGCCGGAGGCCAACTGACAGTATGCGAGGAATCACACTGAAGACAGTTTGCCTTAGTCCTGGTGGAGATCATTTGATTGACAGCTTGTTTTGACATTTGTGTTTTCTGTCTGCCTATACTTGAAACCAGAGCCATTACTTTCCTTTATGTACTGACACACGTCTCTTTGCTTCGTTTATACTGTGTATGTTTTTTTTCATTATTATCTCTGATGTATATAAGATTATTATTTTGAACATGTAAAGGATTCTATATCATTCTATTAATTTAGTGCACAAAAACAGATACCAGTGATCTTGTGTGATAGGAATGGCAAATGTAGAGAGTTAAAAATTCTTATCATCCAACGTTTTCATTCAGCTGTGCGTAAAGGGTTTGGGTTGTGCTCATGTAGTCATGATATGCAGCATGGTACACGTTCGTAGGAGAGTCTATGGATGGGTTGACCTTACCGTAAAGGTCAAACAGTGAACCCTTCTCAGAGGTTCCTGAGATGAACTCGCTCAAAGCAGGGTATATACAAACTTCCTGATGATGATGATGATGATGATGATGATGAAGTCCTATCAAAATCACTGCAGCTATGAATTTGCTTTGGCAAGTAATTTGTAAATATAAACTTTTACTCTGAACAGACATTGACTTGAACTTGAGTGTTATGAAATGTCAAGAGATTTACGGCAATCATCTGAAAGTGTGGAACCAAACGTCAGAGTTCTCTCAGAGGCTGTATATTAGAAAAGAGTTCTAGGTCCAGAAGTATCGCGAGACATTCCAAAGGTTTGACACAGTCTAAATCAGATACTCTCTGACATGCCACCATTCAGGCCACCGTCTAATGATCACATGACATGCTTATAAAAGCCATACTGAAAATATACTGTTGACATACCTTTTTCATTGTAAAAAATGATTGCTGGTACACGTGTGTGTGTGTGTGTGTGTGTGTGTGTGTATCTTAACAATACTATGTACTAATAATGTACAGTGGTGACATAGAAAGAACTAGGTGTATGACAATGAATACTCCAAATGATCCCATTAAAATAGCTCTGACAATTTTAAAACTGACACTTGTTTCTTAATGGCCTCTGTGTGTGTTGTAGGACTAGGTATGTAGTAATCTCTTCCATGTCCAGACAGTGTGATCTTTAGTCATTATTGCTCTGCAATTGTCTCTATTAATTAATTGTGTGTAAATATTTGTATGTGTGTGTGTGTTTGTGTTTATAAATCCTTTGCATGTGTGTTGTAGAAACTGTGCGTATATATCTGTGTGTGTGTGTTTGTGTGTGTGTGTGTGTATGTGTACTCTCTCTGTGTGTATGTGTACTCTGTGTGTGTGTGTGTATGTGTACTCTGTGTGTGTGTGTGTGTGTGTGTGTGTGTCTGTGTATGTGTACCCTTTGTGTGTGTGTGTGTGTGTGTGTGTCTGTGTATGTGTACTCTCTTTGTGTGTGTGTGTGTGTGTGTATGTCTGTTTGTGTATGTGTACTCTGTGTGTGTGTGTGTGTGTGTGTATGTCTGTTTATGTATATGTACTTTGTGTGTGTATGTGTACTCTGTGTGTGTCTGTGTGTGTGTGTGTGTATGTGTGTACTCTGTGTGTGTGTGTGTGTGTGTGTGTATGTGTGTACTCTGTGTGTGTGTGTGTGTGTGTATGTCTGTTTGTGTATGTGTACTCTGTGTGTGTGTGTGTGTGTGTGTATGTGTACTCTGTGTGTGGGTGTGTGTGTATGTCTGTTTGTGTATGTGTACTCTGTGTGTGTGTGTGTGTGTGTGTGTGTGTGTGTGTGTGTGTGTACTCTGTGTGTGGGTGTGCATTTTCAATCTGCCTAACAAGTGGCAGGCATCCAGCCGTAGAGGCTGCTGATTAAAGAGATGCCATGTGGTGTCGGCATAGATGGAGAGAGCAACAGAGAGAGAGAGAGAGAGAGGTGGAGTGAGAAAGCAAGTGAGGAGAAGGTGGAGAAGATGCAAAGGGACAGAAATGTGGGGAGGACTGAATAGAGGAGAAATGAGAGAGGAGAATTATGGGATGGAATTAGAGGGAAGAGAACAGATGCACAAAGGACTGGTGAATAGAGAGGAGGGGAGGAAGAGGTCCAAACTACAGTGGGAATATGAGAGAGAGAGAGAAAAGCAGGGTGATCAAGGGATAGAGACTAGTTGAAATGAGTTCACATGAAGGGAGAGAGAGAAAAAGAAAGAAATGCTGAAAAGAGGAAGAAACGAAAGAGCCAAAGACAGAGAACGGGGTGGTTACATCAAAAGAAAGACTGATGCAAAAGACAGAGAGAAAGAGTGAATGGGACAGAGGAGTGATAGAGGGGTGTGTGTGTGTGTCTGTGTGTGTGTCTGTGTGTGGGTGGGTGTGTGTGTGTGTGTGTGTGTGTGTGTGTGTGTGTGAGAGAGAGAGTGTGTGTGAGGGGTCCTGGATCAGAAGTGACCCTAGGGGATGGAGCAGGTGCAGTGTAGGAGCAAAGCCCCGAGGCCTGAAGGGGCCTCCAAAGCTCAACGCAATCTGCACTGCACCACCACGCTTTCATTTCATCTCTCTCTCTCTCTCTCTCTCTCTCTCTCTCTCTCTCTCTCTCTCTCTCTCTCTCTCTCACTCTCTCTCTCTCTCTCTCACTCTCTCTCTTCATCAGAGCTCAGCAGAATCTGCACCAACTGCCCCACGATACTATTCAATTTAGGCTGCTCTTCAGTGTTCACTCTATTTCTACCTCTCCCTTAGTGATCTGCACTATGCTATTCTTTATGTTGGGACCCTTCTTACCCCTTCTTTTCCCATCTCTGTCTCTCTCTCCCTCCATCTCTCTTTCTCTCTCCCCCTCTTTCCCTCAGTACTCAACACAATCTGTACTGCACATTTTGGTCAATGGAGCTTCTCTTTACGCCATCTCTCTCTCCCACCCTCCTTCCCTCTCTCTCTCTCTCTCTCCCTCCCTTTCTCTCTCTCTCTCTCTCCCTCCCTCTCTCTCTCCCTTTCTCTCCCTCTCTCTCTCCCTCCCTTTCTCTCTCTCTCTCCCACCCTCCTTCCCTCTCTCTCTCTCTCTCCCTCCTTCCCTTTCTCTCTCTCTCTCTCTCCCTCCCTTTCTCTCTCTCTTTCCCTCTCTCCCTCATCCAGCACTGCACTGCACTTAACAGATCAATGCTCCACAAAGAGAGGTAAACAGGGGCCTGGAAATTAAAAAGGGAACTCCCTAAGCTCACCAAAACAAATTAGAGCAAACAAATTACACAGAGTCAACACACA
>NW_027468587.1:14098597-14118597 GCF_046254945.1 Alosa pseudoharengus | reverse complement strand
TATAGAAGCAGTATAAAAGTAGGTGATAAGAATACAAGTCTTTAAATAGTTATTTGCAGGAGGTAAGCCGTGTCAAAGCTACTTGGATCTGTTGAGTTTGCCTTTGAGCCTCAACCAGTGCATCTGAATTCCCAAACCGGAGCATTTCAGCTCAAAGCCTCTAGAGGGCAGCATAACCTTATGCCTGGTCACATCCTCAGATTTGCATTTCTGGAAGGATTCTTAATCTCTGCTGCACAAAAGCCAAAACTAAAAAGCCCACTCAATTTCAAACCGTATTCAAAATATTAATTGAATTACTTGATGGCTTTGTGAGACAGGCTTAATATGACCTCATTGATATGAATCTGCCTCGGCGCAGTCAATCACAGGCTTTATCACATAAAACAAGTGGCAGCCACTGCTGACGCTTTGATTCTATGCTGATGAGCACGTGATAGAGCTTTTGACGGCACCACTAATGCGCCATCAATGGAGCTTTGATACCGATGTGATGTTACACAGGTTCTACACAATCCTGGCCTGCCTTGGAAGAGCAGCTGTACACAAAGAGAACAAAGGGGTCCCTTCTCATCTATTCCTTCTTGAAGGCCAGCACCTTCATCAAGTCTTGTTGTTATTTACACTGTTTGACTTTGGTGCTGCATGGAAACCTATTTATGTTCAGCATCACTCAATTCTAGAGGTCATTCATATCACAAATTGTAGGTCATGGTTGATGAGATTGACCGTGCCAATTATACAGTAGTCTTCATGCGCACTGAACATGTCATTGATTTTTACCTTGAAATGTTGGTTTTATGGCTATAAAGCAAGCTCTCTGTCTGTTTAACATGCAACAACTATATAATGGTAGTGCTGACACAAACACGTCTTTACAGACAGACAGACAGACACACGCCCCAACATACACTCACACTCACACACGCACACACACACACACACACAAGCACGCACACACACACACACACACACACACACACACACACACACACACACACACACACAAAGTGTTATCTTATTTCCAAGAAAGATATAGATACCCCCCCCAAAAAACACACACACACACACACACACACACACACACACACACACACACACTGCTTTCTCAGACATTTACAGGTGCCAGTGGTTTGCTGATTGTTCCAGAGATATGGACTATAGTATCTATGTGTGCCTTTCTGGGAGCTTCATCTGTTTTTGCCGGCTGGTGTCAGTTCTATAAGACAGAATCTTCCAAATGACAGCGTCATTAACATACCTGTAAACCACGGCTGTACAGGTGAGGCTCCTCTGACACATACTCCACCTCGGTGGTTTGAATTGGATCTCAGGGCTGCCAGGATGAAGCAACTTGGTTCAGTTCAGACACCCCCTACACAAGCCCGGAGAACAGCAAACTTTTGTTCTTGCAGATGCTAAACTTGGCTGAGAGACAAACTCTCAAACCTAAAATGAATTCCTTGTTGAAACCTCACTAAACCTCAAAGTTTTGTTTTGTTCTTTCAGCTGTTTGTTCACAAAACAAACGCGGGGATATTTATTTGCATTTTTCTCATTTTTAATTTGATCTGACGGCACGCACACAGGTTGCACAGCGCTCGTCAACCCTCTCACCTCTGTCCTGCGAGAGCACACCCGACTTGCCTAGAGCTCTGCACGCCACCCCTGTGATATCCCAACCACTGCTCTGCCGTCACTGTGAAGAGTGAAAGCAGCCCCTCCGAGAGCCGGTAAAAAATCATTAATCTAATTAAATATGTGGTGTGGCGGTGGCACAAATGAGACTCTGAGGCGGCTTAGCTGTAGGATAAGCGCAAAGGCAAAGCTCTGTCCCAGCAGAGACGCAGTCAAGAAGCGCTAACGGTAGCACACTTCATTACTCTCTCAATTACTTATTGTTTCCCTCTAGTTTGAGCTGTTTTAATGAGAATCTACAGGCAGTTGAATGTAATCTAAATTTTCTAATCTACTGGTCCATTAACAGGGGTTCAAAATGTTATTGGTTTATTAGCTAATCATACTTTTAAATGGTGACTCTGCCGTTTCCCCAAGGGCCAAGAGCTTGATTTGTGAAGAGTGAGTAATTGAATTCTGAGCTTTTGGAGACTGTGTGTGTGTGTGTGTGTGTGTGTTTGTTCGTGTGTGTGTGTGTGTGTGTGTGTGTGTGTGTGTGTGTGTGTGTGTGTGTGTGTGTGTTTTGCACTTGAGATGGGTACACTGCACACTCAGTCAAAGGGTTACATCTCCTCAGTTCCGGCCTCTCGCCTCGGATCAAGTCGACCCCGCTCTACTTCCTGCCTGCACCGGGGTCTCCATGGCGACCTATTCAAATCAAATCTGCCATCACCATGAAATATGGCAGGCCAGTAAAAAGCCAGGACGTCTCAGGAGGCTGGGAACCAGCACCAGCAACGAGAGCTTCACTCGGTGGCAAAGAGTTTCCTCAGCATTCAGAGGTATACATATGTATCTGAAAATCAAACGTGTCCCTATCGTGTGAGCTCACCTGGACATCACCTCTGTCATTTTCTGTCAAGATGACTCTGATGCTATCTGGTGATTATTTTGGAGGTAGGGGCTACCTGTTAACTTAGCAAGACTCAAGCCCAAAGCACCAGTGCACATCTCTCTTCAAACCCTTTTTTGGGGTAATATTTTTGTATGATTAAGAAATAGAAAGAGAAGTAGAAAGAAGACAGCAACAAATGATTGTGCTGACATTGTAGGGGTCTAGATCTATCTGCGTTGGCTTATGTTGATATAGTTCATATAGTTGTGACTGGTATAGCTACACATCCCAAAGAAACAAGATGGTAAGGAACATAAGGAAAGCTGATAGCAAAACTGACTTTTTTTTTTACAAAGATCATTAATCATTGATGCGAAGGGAAATGCGAAATTAATCTGGAAAAATCTCAATAAATTAATTGGAAGAAACACCGAGCATATAACAAAGGAACTTGAACTTAGAATGAATGGAATCATAACCCAAGATCACCACATAATAGCGAGCATTTTTAACAACTTTTTTTATACAATCAGTTCAAGACCTGACTCAAAACTTTAGCATCAGCAACATCGAGAGTGTTCCCATTGATGAAGCCAAACCAATTTTTAGAATTTATATCAATTAAACAAGGATTTTTTCCCAGCTCCTGGAAGTCGGCTGTTGTAGCCCTTATGTCAAATGCTGGTGGAGAACTATAGACCCATCAGCATTCAGCCATACACCACTGCACCCAATACAATTCGGCCTTCAGAATAACCACTCCACAGAAACTGCCAACTGCTACTTTCTTGAGAACATCAAAATGAAACTAGATAAGGGAGGTATAATAGGTACAGTATTTTTAGACCTAAAGGCCTTTGACACTGAACCATGAGGTGCTTCTGTCAAAGCTCTCTCTTTTTAATCTTTCTGACCATGCCATAAAGTGGATTAAATCCTATCTAACACACCGGTCACAATGTGTACGCATTAATAACACACAGTCCACATACCTAAACTGTAATATAGGTGTTCCTCAAGGTTCAATACTGGGTCCCTTTTGTTCAGTCTGTACATCAATGACCTGTCCTCAGTCTGCCCATCAGTTCACATGCAAATGTACGTTGACGACACAGTTGGTCCTCTATGTGCATGCGAAAAATAAGCAAGAAGCTGCACACCAATTGACTGAATCCATGGTGCATGACTGGTTAAATAATTCTATCTTAAATAATACTGTCTTGTCTGATGGGTATCTTTGGTCTGGGTACCAGCTTGCACAGCTTGCCTAGTCACTTATACTGTTTTTATTTTTTAAATTGTTTTATTTTTCTGTTTGCTGTTTTATTCTAGGCTGCCTATTTAAGAACTGGCTAGGGACACCGGATTGAAATTAGCACTCACAAGCTAACTCCGGTTTATTTACAGCTTGCCTGTTAATTATTGAGCATTGTCGTTAAAATAAATAAATAAATAAATAAATAAATAAATAAATAAATAAATATGTTTTGTGTTTCTGACCTGAAGACAGTCTTTGTACTCTGGAGGTGTACAGCTTTTAAGGAAGTATGAACAAAAGTCTCCACACACTATAGGACACATTAAGTTGAAAACAGATCATCGTGTCTGTGTTTTTAAACATAGTGGTGGGTCAATTTTGACCCTTCAGACAACACAAGGGTTAATGGTTCTGCAATGCACACATCATGCACTACTCCTATAGGAAGTAGGAAACACGAGGATGGGGAGGAGGGCAATGACAAGCAGTCAGAGGAAGAAAAAGAAGGGAGAAAGAGATAGAGAGAGAGAGACAGATAGACAGGACAAACAAATGGAAATGAGCCCTCTAAAAGAAGAAGGAACATCATCAATCAAAACATTCTCATGCCTATGCTGCTTAGCTTAGGGATCATACGTTGAAAATGTGCTCTAGCACTTGAATATGCTTAAAATACTTTACTTTGTATATTAAAACATTTTTTTATATTCTCACTTAACATACATTTTATAATGTACAAACGTAAGCCTCTACCCCTATCAAAGATGTAGTGTAGCTTTACTTTATGTGTCTGCAGTGTGAGAGAGGAATTTATCATCATCTGAATTGCCTTTGAGGGGAGCTCTAAAATGACTGCGATACATTCTCATATGAAAATGCTGGGAGGTTAATGAGTGGCAATTGCACAGTGAGGACTAAATCTATTAGGGTTCCCGGCGAAAGGAATCAATCAACGAGGCCGGGCTGGCTCGCCACTGATTTGTCATTCTGAAGCATGGCGCGTCTGAGCTCCCCAGCGCAATCCCTCATAAGAACTAATCCACTTTGATTTCAGAGCTGCCCCTGCGATTAATAGTGTGCGTGATTCCACACATGCACAACACACTGAACAGGCCGACTGCTTTGAGACAGCAGCGCAGTGTTGACATATACGTAGTACCTGCAGCAGGCCCAGTGTGGTAAAAACCAGAAAACCTAAGTGTTGAAATACTAATGTAAGGAATTCTGGGTCACACTTTACTTGGATGGTCTCCAGACTAAGATCTAAAGATGCTCAGATTATATGTGCGTGTATATATATAACTAAGGTTATTGTTATTAACACGATTAACAACAATTTATCGGTTAAGGTTAGAGTCAGGGTATGGGTTTGGTTGAGGTAATGTTCAGTAATTGTTCAACAACAACAAATGGGCGGTGGTAGTGTAGTGGTTAAGGAGCTGGGCTAGCGTGCAGTAGCTTGAAAGTTGCTTCCACCATTGTGCCATTGAGCAAGGCACTTAACACCAAGTTGCTCCGGGGACAATGTGATCCCTTTTAATATAGCTGACATATGTAAGTCACTTTGGTCAAGAAGTGTCTGCTAAATGTAATGTAATGTAACAACTTGGTGGCTCTAGTGCATTTTGCACCAAAGCTAAACTAATGTGCTGCAATGTGTGTTTGTAACAGGAACAGTAACCATGAGTAGACATGACATTGAGACAAGTAAAAAGTTTTTTGCCATTAAATATAGCACAAGCAATATTAGGAGAGGGTGAGCAGATGTTTTGTGAGTGGAAATGCCCAGTGGTTCTCAGGAGTGCTGCAAACCCAAAAAGTCGTCGATTCTCAGATGCATCTTTCCATTACCTTTGTTCAGCTGCACCAGAGTCTGCAGCAGCAGCTGTCTGTGAGGCTCTAAGTCAGCTCATGTCAACATGGGAGAGCATGAGAGTGTTTGCGGACACAAGAATTGAGTTGACTCAAGTAAATACATGGAGGATATAGGATTTAGAGGGAGGGATGGAGAGAGAAGAAAGAGAGAGAGAGAGAGATAGTGGATGAGATTGAGTGGTGATGGAGTGCTCGGTGCTGAGTCCTTGTTGACCAGAAATATCCTGTTATCACGAGCGTTCAGGCTGGCCCTCCCCTGTTTCTTATTTACCATACGCACCTTTGATTGATGCCCTGCATGTGTGTGTGTGTGTGTGTGTGCCATCTTCTATCCTATAGTACATGAGAACACAGTGGGGCACGCACACACACACACACACACACACACACACACACACACACACACACACACACACACACACATACGCCTCATACAAAGAGGCAGCCCAGTGTGCTGTTCCATGAGGTGGTGAATGTTGTTTTGTATAAGTTTGCTCCCCTCATCCCCACTGTTGGCCTGATGTATACACACAGACAGAAATGCTGCCCAGCAGCCTCGTATCAGTCATCAGTGATTGATTAAGTCTTGACTGGTCACGATCCAGGACAGGGCAAGAAATATACTGTGCTGCTATGAACGAGCAGAGAGAGAGACACAAAGAAAGAGAGTAAGAGAGAGAGAAGGAGAGAGATAGATAGAGAGAGAGAGAGAGAGAGAGATGCAGAGGCTACGTTCAGACACTGTAAACACCAAAGTCGGAAGATATGAGCAGCGACTCCTCCACCCGTCGTTGCTCAGGTTTTTTTTGGCAGGATTGATGGCAACCTTCATGCCGAGGCAACGTGTTTTTCTATCGGCGCGGAGCAAAGTGACCAGGGACAGACACAGATAGAAAAGCTGCCTCCCTCGTGCTAATGAGCCCCATTATTCACACGCCGGCCCCACTGTCAGGCCACTGTACTCGCTAGGCCGTTGTCTCCATCACAGGCGTGATTCATGACTGCCACTGGACTCTTGTGAGCACCTCGCTTGTTTACGTATTTCAGCACTCACAGAGGAAGAGGAGGTCATGTTTAAATATGCTGAATAAAGGTTTACAGTACAGATCATAATAGGCAATGATCTGTAAGTTGCGAGGTATGTCTTTTTACAATCTAACAAGCGTTGTTTACCTATACTTAAACTTACACACCTACATCACACAATTAGCCCATTTGTTTTCTTTTCAGAACCACATTTTCTTCATTGCATACCATGTTTCAAAATGCTCTTTTTTACTCTAACTCTACCCAAACTCAACAGACTCAAGGCATTATTTTAAAATACAAGCAAATGTTTTCTATCCATGATGAAAATGTAATCAAGCACACCAACTTTCAAAATACTAATGCTTGATAGCATTACTAAAGCCACATTACTTTTCATCAGCTAAACTAGTATACCTGCACCAATGAAAGCAATGAGGACAAACCGACCCTGATGGAAAGCCAGTCATATTTACTTTACATAAAAACTGTATTTGTTCAGTAAATGCTTTACAGTAACACAACTTTCTAAATGTTCTAATTATCTGTTCATTCAAACTTGTCAGCTGTTTCAATATCACTTTCTAGCTTCTGTTGTTAGGATATAGAGGTGTTTTAGAGTGTGTAAAGGTAAAGTGTATAGGCTTTAATTTCTGGCATGTTGTGTGAAAGCATTTGTAAATTAGTCTGATCCATAATATTGGTATTTGTTAAGCTTGTTTGTAAAGAAAATGTAAACCTTCTCGAAATGTATTCATTGTCTGCATATTGCTTGAAAACAACATGAATTGTGTAAATGGTATGGTCACAACAGACAGATGTTGTGCTAATCGTATTTAGAGTTTTGAAAATGTGACTGCAGATTGAACAAAAGCATGTTACTGTAGCAGTTATAAATAAAACTGTATTGCACTCAAAAGACATGCAAATAAAACTGTGGCACAGTGTGTAAATGCTTCATGCATAAATGGATTACAAGGGTTCTCTCTTGTGTGGCCTCGTCATGGTGCACCAACACCTTATCTGTAATAACTTATCCTCCACAGAGAGCTGGAGCTTCATTTTATATTTACATAAAGCACACTGTTATTGAAGACAATTATTTGGAAAAAATCCGCCCAGTTGATAATATGGGTTATGTGCTGTGCACTCATTCATTTTAGGAGGACAACAAGTCTCTCTTTATGCAGTGAGAGGTTCCTCTATCCATTCTGTGAAAGCTTACCCATGACTGGATGAGACTGACCATAGCATGATTCTCTCCAGACGTCTTCCTGGTCACGAGTCAGCCGGCGTCTGGAATGTCCAAATCCTCACCTCATTTTACAGTAGTGTACCAGAGCAGTTGTTATGTATGATGTGAATGGTGCAAACGCTGCTGGCTTCTCATATGAAAGGATGGATAGGAGTCCTGTCTGGTGAAATTGGAGGAACATTTTCTTTTCTTCAATCAGACTGGTGGACAAGGACAGAGGAGAGGAGAGGAGAAAATAAGAAAAAGAGGAGAGGAGCAAATAGGAGCAGAGAAGAGTGAGAAAGTGCCTGTGATGCTTTTGGAGGAGGAGAGGAAAGCAGAAAAGAAGAGAGAAGGGGAGAGGAGAGGAGAGGAGAGAGAGGAGAGGAGAGGAGAGGAGAGGAGAGGAGGGGAGAGAGGAGAGGAGAGGAGAGGAGAGGAGAGAGGAGAGGAGAGGAGAGGAGAGGAGAGGAGAGGAGAGGAATGTAGAAGAGAGGAGAGGAGAGGAGAGGAGAGGAGAGGAGAGGAGAGGAGAGAGAAAGTGCCTGTGGTGGTGGAGGAGGCTCGTCAGACAGTGCCTCTCCCCATCTGTCACAAATCATTTCGGCTCAGGAAGAGAGGGGAGGCGAAATGTCAAAATATTTGAATAAATTCCACAGGAGATGGGAATGGGGAGGGGGGAGGGTTTGGATGGTGTGCGTGTGTGTGTGTGTGTGTGTGTAAGTGAATAAGTGTGTATTGGTGTATCGTGTATGTGTGTGCACCTCTCTCTTTTTCTCTTTCAAGCCTTTTCTGTCCCTCTGTGTGTGTGTGTGTGTGTGTGTGTGTGTGTGTGTGTGTGCATGGAAGGTGCTGCTGTCCACAGCAGCGGTGTGCTGAAGCAGAACCATTGGGTGTACATTTGAATCAGACCTCTCCTCTCCCCAGCTCCCCGGACGATGTAGATCTCATGGCAAACGGAGACCAACAGGAATGAGCAGAGAAATCTCATCCCGACACCCTTAACACCTTTCCCTCACAGATCATTTCACCCAACCTCTCATTTGTAGTTCCTGTCAAGGACAAACAGTCACACTATCCTGTGCTGATGTTAAGATGAGTTAAGTAGCCTAGCGCATTGGTGCTAGCGAACAGCTAGCGGGCTCTTGAAAGGGGAAACCTGCCTTGTGGCAGTTGTGATCCTCCACACTGAGCCTCTGTTGTGAGAGCGTGACATGCTTAGAAGTGCCCCGTAGACCTTGAGGACGAAGTGAAAGCCCTGGCACGGGGAGTATTATGATCACCCGAGAGAGTCAGCGAGGCGATAGCGGGGTCCCGCGGAACGGGAACAATGCAGAGCGGATGAATGGAAGCCCGCAAGCTTGAAGGGCACACGGGGTTGACCTTCGTGCCAATGGGGAATCGGGCAGGAGAGATAAACCTGGAGTCACGGAGGCTGGCACACACACAAAAGGCCTCGGCGGGCAGACCAAGATGGAGGAGAAGAGAGGGAAGGAGGAAGGGAGGCAGGGTGATGGTTGTTTCCAGCGTATTTTGTCTCTTCTTGACAGGTGATAGAGTATTTGGAGCTGTTTAACGTCTATCAGAAATGTGATTTCAAAAAAATACCAGCTATTCGGTTGTTAAGTCCGACGTCACAGACCCAACAGCTTTTTCGTCAAAAAATGCTTACTAGCACAGCCAGCTGGTTTTTGTAACTTGTACCACTGTTTGGTTTCATTTATGTAAAGCGCGCATGCGTGTGTGTGTGTGTGTGTGTGTGTCTTTGTTGCTAGATGTCATCTCTTCATTCATTATAATGGAATGAAGTATTAATATATTGCTGTGGGCTATATGCTAACTGTGATGGCACAGCTATAAGGTATAAGGTAGCCTAATCAACTTGAAGGAGTGTTGCATTAGAGCTGGACCTAACCCAGATCCACAGATCCACACCAGATCAACTCTGGAGCCACACCATCCTGTCCTGCAACATATCATGCACAGAAGGAGATAACCTCCTATAGGGCTGATGCTGTATTGTTTGGAGTGAGTACCAGTGACAAGGACAAATAGAGCAAATATTTATCTTTTTCAACTGTACATGTGCACCACCATGATTTACAATCAAATAGCATGAGTGTAAATATTGCAACACAGGTATAGCAGGTAAAGTTCCACTGACCCTAAAAATCCAAGTTATTATAGAGGTCTTTAATGAAGTGAGAACATATTTGTTGGGTTTAAAAATCTAAGATTGTGGGGTCATTTTCCCCTTTCAAAAGATGATGAATTATTTCCTTGCAAAAAGAAACAAACAAGGGGAAGGTAAAATTGTGTTTATCTGTTTATTCCTCCTGCCAGGCCAGGATGTGAATTGAATTTGCATATTCCTCCAACAGAGATGCATCTATCCGGGGGAAAGATCAAGGTTGTGACTTCCTCGCCACAGACTTTGTGAAACCAATTAAACTGCACACGGTGAAGTTCAGCTGGAGGACAAATGCTGGAAAACAATAGGGAGAGCAGGATGCCGACGTCGCCGCTATCTCACTGCCTTTTCTGCCCATGCTAATTACACATGCAGATTCTGTCATTTAGACAAAAGGCGCAAGAACTTTGGTAATCAACATGAAATATTTAAATTGCTCTTTGGATGGCGAGCCTCATCAACCTTTAGGAGATGAACTCGCTAGCGAGATACGTGAAGTAATCAAATATCTTCCTGATGGAAGAAATTCAGGCATGAATTATGAATTATTTTCTGAATAAAAAAGTGTTGTCAACAGTAGGTGATTGTGCTTTAAGAGGGGCTAGGTCATGATAATAATAGACTGTTAAGGCTTTGGTTCTTGCCATCGACGGAAATGCAATGTGCAAATTCAATGTCTTCATGGCACCTTGGTTGTGAGAAACAGAACCAAGACAAAAACAGGTCAAAAAAAATAAGTTCAGGTATAATTTACACATTGGATTTTTTAGAACAAGAACAAAATATATAGGATACATCTTGTACTGTGTTCGGTGTGGATGCTAAGCCGGGATGATGTTTGTTAGGATTTATCTCGCAGGTAAGAATTAGATTAGATAACATCTCATGAGTCTAAAGGAAAACATGCTACTGTAATTACTGCAAAGATTTTGACATCATTGCATGGGCGTTATTTCATTCAACAGTGGTGACTCACATATTGAAATGCAATAATCTTTCAAGATTTAACATTTAATATTCATCAGTCAATCATTTATAAACTATTATATAAACTTTCTCAACTCACTCCAAATCAAAAACATATCATAAAGAACACTTTGTTTCTTATCATAGCCATGCTCATGACACCCAAATTTAGACCTGTTGCCTAATGACTATGGACCAAATTAACAACTGTATACCTCAATTTTTTTCTTCAGTTAAACAAGGAAAAAAACTGACATCATTATATTTTGTAAGAAGGTGGAAAGACTTGGGATTGTCACTCTCCTTGACACAAAAGGTCTTAAACAATGCCAGCCGTATGGAAGAATATTAGACTCAAAAGTTTTGTACGTGTGTATCACGTTTTGAAACTGTAGAAATTATTTGTAACTGTAAAAATGATCTGTACAAGTAATAGTCAAAATTACAAATATGCCCTACACTTACAAATCTATTTTACAGGTACAGGTCGGTTTTACAGCTACAAATCATCCTACAGTTAAAAATATTTCACCATTACAAACAATATGAGTACTTAAAATTGTTTGTTTTATTTTTGTGTTATTTTTTTGTTAAATCACAAATTAGTTTTACAGTAACAAATCTTGATGCACACACAATACATATGAGACACACTTCTCATCCCTAAGGTGGTGCAAAAGTCTGTGCACTTGCAGAAAAGATTTGTAACTGTAAGACAACTTTTTGTGCGTAGAATATTGATTTGTAATTGTAGAATATATTTGTAATGGTAAAATATTTTTAACTGTAGGATGATTTGTAGCTGTAAAACCGATCCGTACCCGTAGAACAGATTTGTAAGTGTAGGGCATATTTGTGATGTTGAAAATTACTTGTACAGATAATTTTTACATTTACAAATTATTTCTACAGTTTCAAAACGTGATACACACGTACAAAACGTTTGAGTCTAATATTCTTCCATACAGCCGAACTTAAGCCTGGAAAATTCAGACCGTGGTAATCTAGAAAGATTAAGGGTCTGGCCTCATTGAGATGGGGTCTGGGAACTACATGTAAATTTTCTCGTATTTGAAACGTGGTTTAGGAATGCCCAGGTGCTACGAATGTCTATCAGATGCGTCTGTATGTAGCTCATAACCGCTTCGGTGTGTTGTCATCGTCTTGCTGTCCCCCCTCCATTCTATGATTGGTTCCTTCATTGAGGTGAAAACGAAGTCCATGGAATCTAGGCTGAATAAAATCGCGCGCGCAAGGCAGCATGGAAAAACCCAGGCTAGGTCTGCCAATGAATAATGAAAATGGCCCAACTCAAGGGGCGGCACCAAGCATGCATTTTAAAATTTCACTGCACGCAATTGGATCACACAACCAATGTTTACTGACTGATTCCGGACTTTGACGCAATTGGATAACACTACGACCAATGTTTACTGACTGATTCGTTGCAGCGCTGTCGTCATCTGTTTAGCTTGCCTCATATCCCGCCTATATCAGATACACCGATGTGATTGGTTCCTCGTGATGCAAGGGGTAAAAGTAACGTGCATCATTAATCATTGCCAGAGTGTCTCACAGAGACAATTCAATTGTGCTTTCACGAGAACTCTGGATTTCCAGGGTAGCCGAATTTAGCCCCGCCCACAACATTTGAGGTCGGGAAGTTCGATCTGGACTTGTTCAGTTGTGGAACAACTATGCCCGAACCAGAGCGGTTCGGACCAGAAAAACTCCTGAACAGTTTTGTTCAGAGCTAAAAATGAAACTGTGTTTGCCAGAGGGCAGATGTAGGTTGCTAGTGACAAAAAATTAGCTTTCAGTATGGTACGATGTCTTTGTATTTCATTTATTTCAGTGTTTCATTTATTCCGGTTCTCCCTAACAAAAATGCTGCTGCTAGCAGGTATACATTTAGATTTCGCCATCGTGTCTGTTGTAGAAGATATTGACAGTGCAATAACACGACTAGAAAACAATGTCAAGGCAATTGTGGAGAAGAAGGATGGTTTTTCTTCTTACAGGATTCACCCCCTGTATCGGTTGAAACACGCCCCATAATCACATCCCAATGGAGCAGTATCAGACTCCTATCCTACTGACTAGAATTTGAGTATGACGACGTAAGGCTACTTAAACAAAGAATAGCCTACTGTTAAAAATATTGGTGTGTTAATTGACAGATATTTAAATTTCAATAGCCATATGAAAGCAATAACTAAATCAGCTTTTTACCACAATACCACCCCAGAAACACTGCCAAACTAAGGTCTTTTCAAAACATGATTTAGAAAATGACTGATGACTTATCTCCAGAAGGATTGATTAGGCCTACTGCAATAAACAAAGTCCTAAAAAGCAGAACAGATTGGGAACCAACTTCCAAATGGCATCAAAAATCCTCCAACTGTTACCAGTTTCAAATTTAAACTAAAGACCTATTTTTTTCTTCAGATGCTGTCTGCTGACTGCTTTAATCAGGTGCACTCTGGAGCTGCTGTAAGGCATTAGCACCTGTTTCAAGCTTAATTTAGCCTAGGCCTACTCCTTAAACATGGCATCATACAAACGCACATGTAGAAAAGCACAAAAGCTGCACTTTCCTTATGCATTTATGGGAGAGTCGCAGTAAAAGTTGAAAACTTAAAACTATATCATGCAAAAGAGTTAAAGTCTGAAAAAAAAATCTGCCGATTTCTTACATAGATCTCTGTTTCTCGAGGTCACCAAGTAGCCTATCGGGACGGAAAACAATCGCTTTTACCTAGCTCGAGTTGCTGCAGCTAGACCTGCTGGCATGAACTCTGGGGGTATGAACATGGGGGCTTAGCCTGCATAGTGAGTGTAAACTTTCGTTGGGGACCAAAATAACATTAATCGGAGTAGTTTTGAGTAATATTAGAATAGCATTAGCAAGGAAACAGCGCATAGCCCTGAGGGCAAGTCACTAAGTCAAAGTGATTGCTACAAGCCACTGACTAAGATTAAAATGTTATTACACTTCTACACTATTGTGGAGAGGGTCCCTGCAGACAAGACAAAGTATTTTCCCTTTGTAAATGTAAAGAAAAGGACTGTTAGTGCAATCAATGCATTTATTCTTTGCTTTTGATTATGTGAAGCACATTGAATTGCCTTGTGTGGGCCAATTCATTATGTGGCCTTTTCGTGTGGTGTGTTTTGTGTTTCTGTGTGTTTTTACAATAATTTAATCACTGCACCTCATTTTCAGTCTTTGCATGGACCAGAATACCTTTGTGTGCTATTTCAAGAACAGCATCACTTCTGTGTCTCTTCCTGCTAAAATGCATATGCTCACATCTTAATGACTCTAATGACAATTTGGATCTTCACAATAATTTTGTCTTAATTGACACTTTAATTGACACTTAAATGCATTTGTCTTCATGTGTGTGTACTTGCGTGCACATCCATGTGTGTGTGTGTGTGTGTGTGCATGCGTTTGTCTTCATGTGTGTGTGTACTTGCGTGTGCGTCCATTTGTGTGTGTGTGTGTGTGCATGCATTTGTCTTCATGTGTGTGTGTACTTGTGTGTGCGTCCATTTGTGTGTGTGTGTGTGTGTGTGTGTGTGCATGCGTTTGTCTTCATGTGTGTGTGTACTTGCGTGTGCGTCCATTTGTGTGTGTGTGTGTGTCTGTCTGTGAATATGCGCGGGCACAGTGAAGTGGAACAGAGGACAGCCACAGACAGGAGACTCGGCTGCGATGCCTAGAGGAGCTGTCAGTCACAGAGCTGGCCATGCTCACACCCAACTGGCCTTGCACCATCAGTCTCTCTCGTTATCTCTGCGTCTCATTGATCTCTGCTTTCGTCTCCACCGCCCTCTTAGCCAAATGCCTTCCAAGAACACAATCTAAGATTTTTCAGCTACAGTCAGAGAAGGCCTTGCACCTACATAGTATCTTCCATCTTTGCTATGGGTGGTCATCCACTGCAAAATGTTCTACTGTTTTTTTACTGTTAATAATTTTCTTCTTCGGTGTTCTCAAAAGTTTGAGTGAGCTAATACGACTGAGCACAACATATTTAATTGCCTCATTTTATTCTCAAAAATTAAGTCATTTTATTTGGAGCTTTTTCAGTTGCGAGATACACCTCTATTCACAGGGACAACAACAGAAAACCTCAATGGCTGTGCAGAAATATTAGTAATTCATTCTGTGCAGTAGAAAGGAGCTGTGTATGTCAGTTGTAGAGAGAAAAGGCATCCAAACAAAGCTCTGTTATATGCAGAGGTAATTATCTCCTCTGGTTGTATGCACAAGCTAGCCGCACTCGACAGCTGGGTTTGTGATTGGCTGGGGAAGGTTCTCCGTGGAGACTCCCGACGCTCTTTGTGTTGACAATGGAGCCCAGATCCACCAGAGAGACAAAGTGGCTGGACATGTCATTCATGGATGCAAATGCCAGCCAAGGCGCGGCTCCTGTGCATCTGTTTCCATCTTCATTACGGAGCAGCGGCAGCCGCCGGCCGAGCCTGATGGACAGTCCATGGTGCGGCATGATCGAGCTGGACACCCCGAGCGGCGCTCCGGGGGCAAGGAGGGCAGGTCGCCCGGGAGTGTGCCCGTTTACGCCACAGTAAATGTCACATTGCTGCATTCTCGGCCGAGCCAGATTGATAAATGTTATTCAGCATATCAAACAATGCCAACCATGCATGCCGTGATGGGTCTTTGCTCCTCCTGAAAGCCAGAGAGGAAGGGAGAGGCTCTTATATATTCATGCAGTTTATCACCACTGTAAGAATGTTTGTCCTCACTCTCTTTCTACTGATATGCAGACCTATGATAAATACCAGATTAATCACAGTATTCATCATTATATGTTTTTAAGAGGGCCCCTAAGGAGAATATATACATATAAATATATCAGGTTCTCAATCCAAAGTAAATTTCAGAGGTAAAATTTAAGATCTGTGGAACCTTTCACAGTCTCTGGCAACTAAGCTTTAATATCACCTTTCTGGACCCCTCTTCAAGATTCAGGACATGAGGCTATGTCAGTTGTCTGTGTGTGACTGGAAGGCTAGGTCTGCAATAATGCAAAGATAAAAAAAAAAAAACATATCCTGTAACATTTGTAATATTCGATGTCATATACACATATAGGCTTGGGAAAAACAGCAATTCTAGACTTTATACAAATAAAATAAAGGCAGGTGGGCCTAGCCTAATTGAACCCATCACTTGTTACTTATTCACAGACTTTAGCCAGACAAACGCGTTCACTGACTTGTTTCCCCACGCATTTTCCAACACAGCCTGGGTGAATTTGACAAAGCAAAAATGAAGACAGCACAGAGGACACGCTTTAAAGACATGGCGATCTGCAATGACTACATTACCCAGAACTCTGTGTATTTTACCGGATGTTGATAAACCAGAGGTAAACAGACTTCTGAAAATGAGGATGTCAACATTAGCTAGCTAGCCAGCTAGTCTTTGGTCAGGTTCATGTGTAATGTTACGTTTAAAGAAGAATCATAACGGAAACGTAGTATGATGAATGGGTATTTTGGTACAACGTAAGTCTTTATGATAATTGTATACACAGGTTAAAGCGTTTGAGACTGTATGGCTTGGCGTCAATAGATCTCTAACGCCCACCCTGACGACCACTATGCTACCTTGTCAATGTTAGCTGTCCAGTCCAATGCTAGGGATACGGTGGGGTAGCTGGTGAAAGATCCTCTCTTCATATGTTAGCGACAGGCTGCGTGCCACTGAAAGGTTATTCTTTCAGGGAAATTTAATTGAAGTCTAGTTGTCCATTATATTTGTATAAACACAAGAAGTTCAAGATGTTATGCAGCGACTGAAAGTGCACCAACGCCAGACGGCCACCCCATCAATCCATTAAGCTAACCTTCCTATCAAGCTAGCAAAACGTCTGCTAACATTACCTCGAATCAACGCCAGCGCTTCATTAATGCAGGCGACAATGAAGCTAGATTGCAAATCATTCCAGCCTGCCATTTCTAGTGCCATTTTGATAATTCTCACATTTGTTTACGCGAAAAGTAGCAGCTAATGCTATCTGAAACCTCAGGCTACCTAAGTTCCATTTCCTGTTTTTAAAGGTCTCTGGCATTGTTCAGCTGGTAGCGTTGATAAGCATGACAGCTATTGTCAGTATAACAAATTTAGGTTGGCTATTACAAGTTTGACTTTAAGTAATCGTGTTTTGTCTTGTTCCCGGTGCTGTTAAAATAATTAAATTAGAAATGTGATAATGTCTTGATTTGTCAGTTTGATGTGTGATATCGACTAAACCAAAGCATTGAATCCACGCGTTTCAAGTATGGAAACAGGGCATTTAGTGTTAATAACATTCAATGCTTCGTGTGTGATTAGGCCAACATTTGTGAATCAGCTGATTTTGTCTTAAAGCTTAACAGCAAACACTGGGGTGAGTCAGAAAGGGGGGCAAATGACAAAGACGATTGGAGTGAAATATGTAGACCTGACCTAAAATGTGCAATGACCTGCATTGTACCATCCATTACTGACTATTCTGCAAAGCTTATAGATTGTATTAGCTGAGCTGACTTTCACTATATTTGTTTCTCTGGTGTGTGTGTGTGTGTGTGTGTTTTTTTCTTTTTCTCTGAAACCCCACAGGTTATACATATGGCTCAGCCTGTGAGCTTGCGCTGTGTATAGCAACACCGATAGACCCCCCCTCGCCCTCTGTAGCCACAACATTTCGCCCAACACCATAGCACTAGAAATAGCAAAACAGGTAAGAGGGGGGCCAGGGAGGACAACGGAGGTGGAGAAGGAGTGGGTGGAGGTGGGTGGTAAGTGATTGTGGATGGTGGTGGGATTCGTGGGCTCTTCCTGACCCCGCCTTGAGACCTGCCCTGTCAGGCCTCCCCCATCCCCTCTTCTCAGCCTGCTGTCGGTCCATGTTCCCTATGCTAACCCTGCTGAGCATGTTCTACTACATCTGTCTGCGGCGCCGCTGTAGGAGTGGGTCCCGGAGCGAGGCGCTGGGCAGCCGGAGGGCTGTGGAGCTGGCGCAGAGAGCCTCCGGCCCAGCAGGGGGCGGTAGTGTCGGCGGTGTCAGTAGTGGTGGCGAGCTGGAGCAGTACGCCAAGGAGGTGGTAGACTTCAGCTCGCACTATGGCAGTGAAAACAGCATGTCGTACACCATGTGGAACCTGGCCGGGGCGCCCAACGTCTACCCGAGCTCGGGTGACTTCACGCAGACGGCCGTGTTCAGGACGTACGGGCGCTGGTGGGAGCGGTGCCCCAGCGCGGGCGCCCCATACAGACGCACGCCCAGGTCCTTCCACAGCAGGGACTTCCTGGAGCTGGCCTTCGAGGAGCCCGTGTACCCCACAGCCGTGGAGGTGCTGGAGACCTACCACCCGGGGGCAGTGGTGCAGATCCTGGCCTGCTCACTCAACCCCTTCTCCCAGAACCCACCCACTGACGTCCGGTATGTGAGACCATGACTGGGGTCAAGGGTTCAGATAGGCCTGTGGTGAAAAGTCTGTTAAGAATTACTTTTTTAAATGTGAACACATGGGGCCCGAGTTTGGTGGCGATATAGGTAGCGGGAAGCTACGTCAAGGCAGGGACTCTGAAATGGTCAATGAAGTGAAATTGAATCAACCAATCACATGCAACCAGTGTTCAAATCTGAACTATCTATCTATCTATTTATCTATCTATCTATCTATCTATCTATCTATCTATCTATCTATCTATCTTTCCACTTTGTGCGTCTGACTTCGCTCTTGCCACAGTGTACATGCACTGTCAGCAAAACTGCTGTCAAACTCACACCCATGGTCTCCAAAATTAACCATTATGTATTAGCATAACATTGTTTAAGACTCCAATTCTCCATAGCTTGACAAAAATGGCCTTAACTCCCTTATTCCCTTATTTTCAATGGCCTATTTTGTGTTTGTCCTGGTTGTGTGTTGGTGGTCTTTTTTTTTTTTTTTTTAAATGGTGATAGTCTACCAGCTGCAGATAATTTTCTGTCTTTTGTCTCTTGAGGTTTGTCATTTAATTGCTAGCTTAGTTGTTAATTAACTCCAAATCTCCACATATCTGAAGATACTACTTGTATATCTAGTTAGACATGAGAGAAAAAGACATCAGTGAAAATATGAATACAAACATTGATTACAGTAGTAAAAAGAGAATACAGACAAACAAAGGTGCAAAGATATTCCCATTATCCTTAATTACTACAGTACCCACAATTCCTAGATCAAATTCTTTTGGCCTACAAACCATGCTGGTAGACTTAAGTAGACAGCCATCACCACCCCAGTTGTCACTCAACATGGAGAGATTACTGTAGATTGGGAATAAATATTGATGGTGATAGTCACTTGACTTGACAGTGTGTTCTGTTCTGTCAAAGTCCTTTTAGGCAAGTCCCTCCACTTGGCGGCCATATTGCAACGCTTTTTGGGCACTCATCGGGCATCCTATTCGGCAGAAATGCGCGTGCGCAAGGCTTCACGACACCAATCTTGCTCCATCAGCGAGTTCACAACACATGATTGGCACAATGTCTTCACAACACACCATATGATTGGCTTAATGTATTTCCATCACACCACATGATTGGCTCAATGTATTCACATGTCGACGTTTTGCCGAGGAAGGGGTGGGATATGTGTAGACAACCGCCATAATGGCGTTACAAACTAGCCCTGTGCATTTCTATGGAGGATTTTTTGAGTGCTGTGTCTCCTCATTAGAAAGTCTCTGGTTCTGTTACCAGTTCAAAGAGCAATCAGTGTCACCATTATCAGTCTGCTTCTCTCGTCTTCTGTACATCCTAATGTGTGTAACTTCAAGCATTGTTTTTGTGGCAAATGGTATTTGAAGTTATGTCACCAAATATTTATGAATGTCTCGCCAAGTTGCCACGTGCTTTATTTTTGT
>NW_027468587.1:14091097-14093597 GCF_046254945.1 Alosa pseudoharengus | reverse complement strand
TGTGTTCACTCATCCTCCTGTAACATTCAAATTCGCTTTCTTTCTTTCTTTCTTTCTTTCTTTCTCTCTGTAGTTTTCTGAAGGCGTGCGGTCAGAGTCTGGTGAGTCTGGAGCTGTCATGTTGTCACTTCCTGACCGAGGCAAGCCTGGAGGTCATCTCACAGACGTGTCCGGGCCTCCAGGAGCTCAACCTGGCTTCCTGTGACCGCCTGCAGCCTCAGGCCTTCAGCCACGTGGCCAAGCTCAACAGCCTGCGCCGCCTCGTGCTCTACCGCACCAAGATAGAGGTGAGCTTGGACACACACACACACACACACACACACACACACACACACACATGCGCAAACACAAACTCAGGCGCCTCTGTTCCCTTTGCTGTTGTTTGCATTGCCATAGACATAAAGTTTGAGTTCTTGTCTAAAGTGATTGTCCAGCTTGCTACAGGTCCAAAGTAAAGGGAATGTAAGGCTCACATTGCAGTGCAGACTCTCTGTTGAGTCCTCTTGGGTCCCTGTGTTATTCTCATAATATCAAATTTGATAGCACAGAGCTGTGGCTAAAGCAACTCAGAGCTGACCACATGTACACACTGCACTAGTGTCTTGTGAGAGTAAGATGCCCACTCTCCGTTGAGTCCTCTTCGGTCCCTGTGTTATTAGATCCAGTCATCCTGAGACAAAATCCTAACTACCAGAATTGCATCTCCTTACAGGAATTTCTGTTGATTACACTGTACTGTACTTCTTAGCACAAATAGACGAGCTAAACAGCCAATTAGAGCAGCCCTTTTCCTGACGCCTGATGATGTTGAATTGGTCATAAACTTATCGGTGTTGGCAGAGCTGAGCACTCTGCACCGATTGGAGCTACAGATGCCCATCGACCGGCCAGACGTTATCAGATGGTGCTCACAGGTTTTGATTGACGTCTGAGCTGGATGTGAGATGAGCGATGAGAGGGGACCTTTTAAAGGATAATTCTGGTATTTAGCACTTTGAGTCCCTTTTCTGGTTTGTTTTGGATGAATTAGAGTGGTGGACAGCGAAATTTTGACGATGGGTCCTGTCTCGACTTTCTGACTCGTTTTGAATCGCCTTTGACTGTTTCAGAGTGGCTGGCTATGGGCATGCACAAACATGTCCTTAAAACAACCTTTAACGTTCGTTTTTAAAACTGTGCAACTCACCGAGTGGTTAGTGATGTTCGTTGATGTTCCAAAACAAGTAGTGTAGCGAAATACAGTGCGTGCGTGCGTGCGTGCGTGCATGCGTGGGTGTGTGTGTTTCTGTGTGTGTGTGTGCACTCTTCTATGCCTCTTAGTTGCATCTCTGAGTTATTGTTTTGGTGACTCAGCATCTGTGGGTGGCTTGGGTCTAATTGAGGTTGTTTGCGATCACGGAGAGCAAAGACTGCGTGTGTGTGTATGTATGTACGTGTGTGTGTGGTGCCATTCCATCTACCCTTCAGACCTGTCACCCTGCTGTCATCATGATCATGTTTTACTGCCTGTCATTTTTTTCCTTCTAATTCTGTGGAAAAGTGAGCGAAGTCTGGGTAGGATACCTTACACTCTCTCTCTCTTTCTCTCACTCTCTTTCTCAAACACACACACACACACACACACACACACACACACACACACACACACACACACACACACACAAGAAGTAATAATATAAAATTTGATAGCACAGGCTGTGGCTAAAGCAACTCAGAGCTGACCACATGTACACACCGCACTAGTGTCTTGTGAGAGTTTCCTTTTTTCTCCCTCTCTCTCTCACATGCACACACACTCCTCTGTCTGTCTCCCCTTCTCTCTCTCTCTCTCTCTCTCTCTCACATGCACACACACTCCTCTGTCTCCCTCTCTCTTTGTGTGTCTGTCACTCTCCCTTTCCTGGTGTCACGTTTCCCTCCCTCTCTCCCCCACCCGATCCGTGTGGGTTCACCGACAGGTACCTGCGTCCAGGTATTCATGAGCGGTAACCTGAGCCGGCTCCATCCCTGCTGACTCTGGCAGTGTGTGAGGTGCCAGCGCGTGGAGTTATTTAATAGTTCTGCTGTTTTGACACGTTGGCTCTTGCAGCCTTATAGCAGGATCAGATGGCGCTGCTTAATCGCTTGATTTCTTTGATATGCACCTTTGATTAAAAACAACAGAAACATTCTGCTGTCTCCATTTACGGTAAACAGACTGCTTGTTTTATGACATAATCATGTAAGGAGGATGATATGGCATGATATATATTATAAACCTTTCACCCTCTCTGTCTTTCTTTTCTATCCTTTCTTTCTCTCTTACTGCCCTTAGTCAGTCTTCTTCCCAGTTAATTACGTACGTTTTCTTTCTCTCTCTCTCTTTCTCTCTATTGGAAACACACACACACACACACACACACACACTCTTTCTCTCCTTATTGATTTATATGTGTTCTCCTCCTGCAGCAAACAGCCTTGCTGAGCATCCTGACCTTCTGCACGGAGCTGCAACACCTCA
>NW_027468587.1:14068597-14086097 GCF_046254945.1 Alosa pseudoharengus | reverse complement strand
CTGTATATACAGCTCTGGAAAAAATTCAGAGACCACTGCACATTTGAATTTGCAAATGTTCTCTTTATTTTGAATATGACCGTCAACTCATGCGAATGTCACTCAGCAACCTTATGACATCAGAAAAATGTGCGGTGGTCTTCATTTTTTCCAGAGCTGTGTGTGTGTATGTATGTATGTATGTATATATGTATGTATATATCTGTGTGTGTGTTTGAATGCAGGCTAGCATTTGCAAAGATTGGGCAAGTTACCTTTGTTCCAAATCCCAACCACTGAAAATCGTGAATAAGAGAAATGACGCCTAATCAGCGGTGTGAACATTTATCATAGTAATATGTGCTGAGCAGAGGACGTGAGTCGTGCGGCTAATTGTTTAGGTTCTTACAGCGTTGTAATTAGACAATAACTTTACAAATGAACGCACATACCCATCAGTGCTCTTTCCAGAGCTGAGTGTAATTACCATGACTGAGGCTGGCTCTTAAAAACAATGACTGGATTGTCATGTCGAGGCTACGGTACACTCACTCTGTGTGTGTGTGTGTGTGTGTGTGTGTGAGAGAGAGAGAGAGAGGGAGAAGGAGAAATAAGAACAACTCCTACAGCTATTTCAGCCAGTGAGTTATTTGGGGGTAGCTAGTGCAAGTGAGCTTGAGGACACTAGAGATCTCATCAGCTCTTACCAAGTCCATGCCAGGCATGATCAATCAGCATTTCTCTCTCTGGTCAGGCTAACATCACAAATCAGATGATGTCCATGATGATGAGGATTATTTTTTTCTGTGAGACACACACATAAACAAACACACATCTAGCCATTCTTTGCATTACTGTTCTCCATCTCTGCACCTAGTCTGCCTGGCTGTAGAGGGCGCTAGAGGACTGTGGCGACATTTGTGAGGAGCAGTCTCACACACCCAGAGACCCAGGACAGGAGCTTCCACTTACCCAGCGAGAGGAGAGGTCACGGGCATGCCAGGCCAAGACAGGTTAGGAGCTGCAGCTCAACAGACAAACAGGTGCAGTGCATGGGGAGGTATGACTTTCACCAGTACTTCCTCTGCAACTGATTTTTATTATTAAACTGAAGCCAGTGCCTCTGGGTCCTTGACTTCAAAGGTGGCCTGTACACACACACACACACACACACACACACACACACACACACACACACACACACACACACTTTTGTGTGCATCAAGGCAACTGTACTTTGAAAAAGTATTTTTTTTTACAAAAGAGTGGTAGTAAATTGCACATTAATTGCGTATGTCCTATTTACCAAAATAAATGTATGATTTTGTTGTCAAAAATAACATTTCAAACTAATCTAATGAGTCTGAATGGGTCAGAAAATGAATTAAGTTCCAGCCTTGAGATACCCTCTGAAAAGACTGGCATGCACTCTTCATTTCTCTTATACAAACTATCTTTTCTCAAAAGCAGCGTTCAAAATAAGCTCAGGTGGATCTGCTAACTCTGTCGTCTCCTCGCGCTCTCAGGCACTCCTTACAATGACACAGCAACACGCATCAGGCTTGGCGATGAGACACCACTGTCAGGTCGGTCTAAAAATACCGCTGGCCTGAGACCAGTAATGTGTCGCCTGTGAGTGATAACTACACAGGCGGGGGAAACTGTCAAAAGCAACACCGCTAAGAAAACTGTGAGCTGTAGCTTAATGGAGCCCCGCGGTGACAATTGCAAAAGGTAAAATCTCTACAGTAAAAATGTTATGTTAAATTCCAAAAGCTCTTTAAGAGTTGATTTTAACACACTAAGAGTTAATCTGAAAAGAGGAACAAGCTCTACATACTCAACTACTGTCCGAGTGGCCTAATTTACTCTTAATAGCAGGGCAAGTGGCACTACTCTGGGAAATGTGAGGTGACGGTTATATTCCCCCAATGCAATCCGAGATCATCCAGCCTCAAACACACACACCCACACACACACTTCCATACACAGGAATCACATGTGCCCACAAATGCAAACACCAGTCACGTAAGGTCACACAAATTCACCCACACAAACACAGGTACACAGGTACACACACACACACACACACACACACGTGCTCACAAGTCTCCCATTGTTATGTACACACTTGCCGAACATAGTAGACTGTTACCAAATTCCGCCTGATTTCTAGGTGAATCGATTGTGCTCTAAATGTGGCCGAGTAAAGTCCTCTGTTGACCTTCGCCATTACTGCCATCGATTTTCTCACTCATTAAGGCTGTTGCATTGATAGAGATGACATGGCTCTTTCATCTTCAGGGATGGTGATGGGTGACAAAGGTGTGCTGATCAGTCCAAATGAACTGGAGCAGTCATCACCTGACATTAATCCTCACCACACGACTCACCCTGCCAAGTGCCCTGCCTGCCGGCTTACTAACGACAAAGGTTATATGCATTTGGTGATGAAGATGCAGCACTTTCCAGAAGTTTTACACATTTTTTCTTAACAGACACTTTTATCTTGTTTCTTCTCTTATGCATTAGTGAGTCTACAAGAAACATACAAGCATTCTTTTTTGTATATGCTGAAATCAACTGAGGTGTTTTCAATTTCCTGCAGTTTGTATGTTCCTAATTGATGAGCTGAACCTATTCATGACATTTTGGAAGTATCACTCTGTCAGCATCAGCATTGTGTCAATGTGGCCACACATTTGTTTTAAGAAAGAATTGTACAGGGAGAAAGAGAGAGAGAGAGAACTTGGAACTTGTGAGGCTCCATTTTCATATTTAAAGATATCTGTGATAAACAATATCTGCCAAATAAATGGTTTGCATTCAACGTAAAGGTAAAACTTCACTGTAATTTTGACTGTTAAACATTTGATGTTATCACAAATGGACATTTTTACAATGTCCAATAACTAACTTGGCTTGCACAAATTAATACTTATCTTATGATAACAATAAAAAACGTTTTTGTTAGTAGGCCTATATTTTTATCGACTGCTGGTGGCTCAGTGGAGTTTACATTTTGGATCCTGCCTGGCAAGGATAGAACATCTGCATTTGAATTAACAATGTATCCAGATTGATTCAGATGTATTCAAATATTAGGTTATTTGAATTATAGTTTGTATGTACTGTAGATTGTAGTATTTGTAAGAAATTACATTGTAGTATTTGTAGGAGGCTATCTGTTTAGATATGTGTGTGTTTTGAGCCATCAGAGAGAACTCTCTCTATATTAAATATAATTAGGCCTATCTTAAAAGCTAGCCCTTTAGAAAGCCTTTTGTAATACGTGTTGTTATACTACATTAGACCTTGATTCAAATGATTTCTTCGCATTCTGCCTCCAAAGTGCATCAGATTTGCCCGTGGCAATGAGACTTTTTTTGTGTACGAAGCTGCCTCTTAGAATGAAGTATGGAGTAGCATCAATCGATTACAGTAGGCCAGCTCACACGTGCATCACGCCAGGTCAGCGTCTTGCTGACCGAAATCTCTGAAGGCGTTCTTGTCTATCACCTGCTACATAACAAACGCGGCTTCTTAACTGGCGGGTGCTACACAATGTCTGCATACAGATATTCATATATTGCTTACTTCTACACCTATTAGTTATGTTGGCCCCAAAAGAAATGTGTCATCTTCCAGCCATAGCTAGCCATAGCCCATCCAACATAGATTTGGGCACAGAAAGAACCTCAAGGATCATCACGATGTTGGGTTAAAAAATATGGCTAACATGGACAGGAGACGTGGATGGCCGTTAGAGGGCACTTTTGTCTCGTTTTTGCCCGAACAGCTCAAATGAATTGATTAGTCCATTTAACCCTCTTCCACACTTTAGTTCTGTATCAATACTGCAATCCAATGGACCCGTTGAACACGCTAAACATGACACCAAATTAAACAACAAGGCCACTCTAATGACGCCAATAAACACTGCGTCAACAAAACGCACAAGCGCACACTGACTGTTCATACTCCTAAAAATAAATTGATTGCTGTTGGCCAGAGAAAACGTCAGGACGCTGGACACGTAGTTCGGGATCATTTGCCCTTGTCTGACCCAAGACTGTCACTCAAATGTGACTGAAACCAAAAGAGCCATACAGACAGCTGAAATGCATGCTGGATAGCCTTTTGTTGCGGTTCAAAGAAGGCCTACTAATCACCATCTTGAGATATGCCATTCCTCTATTGGTATGCTAGCAATCTTATCTTGATGTTGCAATTGATACTCTAGTGATTAGGCTATAGGCTATGCATGGTGGTGCAAATAAACTAACAAGTTTAAAAGAATGAATTAGACGTCTGGTATCAAGAAAAAAAGTTATTTAATAATTCAAATATTTTCAAATGTGCAAGTCTTTTGTTCACTAATTATCCAGTGATGAAATATTACTTGAACATATTCCTATCACACCCTCTGCGCTTTTTATTTTACCTACCACACAGGATCATTCAGACCAGAGTTTGATAGACTATGACAAAAAGCAAACAAAACAAATAAATACATCCCACAATTTGTTTCCAGTTCCAATAGGCTTGATTGATTAAGCTATGGAGAAAATAATCTGCGTTTACGTCCACCTTTGTTTTCTTTTAAAGAAAAGAGTAGCACTCGGCAGACCACTGAAAATAAAGATGTAACCCAAACAAATTAAGAAAACATACATAGAAAACACACGTCCCTGGGTAGCGCCTCAATAAAATATTAAAATTAAAAAGGTAAAATGAGGAGAAATAATATTTGAGGGGTTTGAAAGACATATATACATAGGCCTTAGCGTTGACTGCAGGCTATACAGTCCGTATGATGCATTGGATGAGCCCTATAGCCTCTTCCTTCTATATCAATCAGCGCGTATTACGGACTGAAGAATGTTTATGTAAATACACCTTATTCTGCATTCATACTGCACCTCACCTTCACCACAGCGCTAACAGAAACGAACAGTAGCCTGTACTTCGCCAAATCTCCACTTTACTGAAATAAAAACCTAAACATGGCTTTGAATGGTGTGATAATAATAATAATAATAATAATAATAATAATAATAATAATAATAATAGGTGGTGGTGCCAACATTTCATATAATATGCTTTCTAGTTCAGACGTAAATATAAAATGTTTTTAAATATCTTTCCATTTGAAAAGAGAGAGAGAAAGAGAGAGGGAGAGAGAGAGATAGAGAGAAATAATAAAACAGCCTACAAGATAAATTAAAAATCTGTTGCAGAAAAAAATAAATATTTGTCTGCAAGTCAGGAGCTGAAGTACATTTTTTCCAATTAATTTTAAAGGAAAGAATCGAAAAAAACTGAGTTGGTTTGGCAAGATAGTGCTGGGTGTACGAAGCCACTGGAAAATAATTAAAGATGAAATTAAAGCAAATGTAGCCAAGAAGCAACTGTAACACACTACAAATAACGAGCAATATTGTCGCTACAATGTACTATAAATAAAAAATAGAATGTACTAGAGCCCAATACAAAATTATGTCAAATAAATTTGAATAAAAAAATAATCGAACAGCTAAAACCTGTTTTGTTTTTAAATCATTTAAAGAAAAAAAGTGCCCCAGTGAGAAATAACGAAACCATGTCTGTTTAAATTATACAATATTTACAAACTTGATCTATGTTCTGCTGTTCAGGAACATCTATGCGGTAATATTTTGTCGCTTGAGGGAAGTGTCAGATTTCCGTCGCCACGTAGCCCTTCCGTGACCTGTCCGCGAACCGCTGGCGCGTGGCGCAGAGCTTGGCGGTGGCAGCCTTTGTGTTTTAAGAAGCGCGTTAACTGATATCAGACAACTAAATAAGGGTTGATATTTGCAATTGCATGACTTAAGTCTTAAATAATTCCTTTTAATTTGCACCGAATCTAAGCATCTGCCATATTGTAATCTATGATCTGCAGAGAATGACCTGGTGGGCCTACAGTGTTCCAGCTAATAATAATAATAATAATAATAATAATAATAATAATAGTAATAATAATAATGACAATAATAGTTTTCTGTTTCAAAGCCCCTCTTAACTGAGCGTTTGTAGGCCTACTCAAGATCACTAATGTTGACGACTGATTGAGTGAAAACCTACGCCTGATGCTCAACTACAGTTCCTCTCAGCAGCTGTCAAAATGGCGTTCTGATATCGAATGCAGCAGCTCTTGACACTTTTCACGTAGGACAAGCAGTCCTGTACAAAACAATGCAATGATAATGCAGCCGTATGCATACACTACAAAAGTCAAATGTGTAAACAGTATAGGCAGTAGATGGACCACAATGTACGCTCTAAAAATGATGCTTTCCACTTTGACGGCTCTCCCCATCACAAAAAGGTTTACACCTAGAAACTGCGATGTCACAGTGCTGGGTATATTTTTACAAAAACATTCGCCCCCCTGCTCTTGAGGAAAACCCACCTTCCCTTTCGCTAACGCTATGCGCGCTGTTGATATTGTTAAGGGCTGATAGGCTAACGTGTGCTCCCTCCTAGACACCTTCTATCCTCTGGATAGTTCCGTGCTGGACTGGACATTTTCAGGTATAAATAAAAACCGAGACAGTCAGAAAAAAGCAAGAGTGATCCTCCTTTGTTCATTGTACCGGTGTCTGGACCCCACGGTGTGGTGGTGTGTCCCCGTACACATCCTCGGTTCCTGGGATCTGTCCTCCAGGAGGAGTCATCCTCTTCTCTTTCTGTCTTCTGTTACAAAACCAAACCCTTACTACCTCCTTCTCCAGCTGCAGACTGTCCGCCAACGAAACTATTTCAGACGCTGCTGGTTTGGGGCACTTCAAGAAATGACTCTCCAAAGCACCCTTGACCGTTACCTCGATCGAGGTTCGCTTTTTCCTCTTCCTCCCCTGTGCTGCGATTTTGTCTAAGCTCGTGGGGCTCCCCGAGGTTGAATCGGCCTCCTCCAACCACTTGTTCAACAAAGGCTTGAGCTTACACATGTTTTTGAAGCTTAGTTGCAGGGCCTCAAACCGACATATCGTGGTCTGGGAAAACACATTTCCATAGAGCGTTCCCAAAGCGAGTCCTACGTCTGCCTGCGTGAAGCCCAGCTTGATCCTCCGCTGCTTGAACTGCTTGGCGAACTGCTCCAAGTCGTCGGAGGTCGGCGTATCCTCATCCGAGTGGTCGTGGTGGCTCTGGTGCTGGTGCTGCTGGTGCTGGGACGGCTGGTGGCCGTGGTCGCTGAGGTGCGGGCTGTGGTGGTCCTCGTGTGCGTCGCGCATGTTGTGATGATGCATCCCCTGTCCGCTTCCCGGGATTAGTCCATTGACGTTGAATCCCGGCTGCGAGTAGATGAGGCTCTGTCCGTTGGATGTTGCCATGCTCGGTATGTGCGCCGCCGTGGTCGTTCTCCATGCCCTGGCGTCGTGGTGATTCCCGTGCGTCTGGTGAACCAAATGGGGCGGCCGCGACTGATGCTGGAGGTTGCTGGAGTTGTGCATCTCGTCCCTAGTGGTCTGCACCGCGGGTTTAATGTCCTGCTCGCCGAGCGGACTGGTCGACCACGGAGCCCCTTCTCCGTGCGACAGCGCCGTGATCCACTGGTGCGCGTGGCTGAGCGGGTGACTGTTGCTCTGCAGTGAGTAGTCAGTTTGCAACAGGGTTTGCGCGTCCCTGTACGCCGTGGCTTGCTGCATGCTCCCGGACTCCGAGTGCACAATGGAGGCGCTGGAGGTGAGAATGTTGTAATGATTGGATGCTGTGGTCGCCATGACTCTCGGAGCCGGACTGATCGCTCTTATTACAGAAACCTTGCATTTGACAGTTACTCTTTTGCCACAGGCGTCTCCCAGGCGCTTTGCCAAGTGGACACAGCGGCGCGCACCTGAGCTCCGCCCCCGGGCGACCTCCATTGGGTGAGAGGGGTTGACGGACGTGTTCTCTTCTCACAGCACCGCGCTCATTGGCCAGCTGTGGGCCTTAACAAACACTACCCCCTTCTTCCAACGGAGCTATGAGTTCTGCGGCACCTCTGAAACGTGAGACACTGAAAGGGGCACGGCAACGGAGCGAGGACCAATACAGGTTATTCTCTCAGACAAACTGTGAGAAAAGAGGCTTGTTTTTAACATTTAAATAGCGCAGAATTTGGTGTGTTAGTAAGTCAGGATACAGATGTTATATTTATGTATGTATAATTATAAGTTGCCATGCTGATGTTATAAAAATTATTTAATAAATATGTAGATATATATTTGTGTGTGTAACCAAAAACTTTGTGTATTTCCAAAGACCAAAGTATGCAAGTTTCATTCGTAGTATGCCAAAACTTGTTTCAAACCTCTTTGTAGCCTGTTTAAAGTTTGCTGCAGTAAGTTGAATTCTGTTGTGTCCAGAATCCGTTGTTTATAACTGTCTGTGAATTTGGGAAGTCACTGGATAATACGAGTATTTCTTTTTAAAAATAGACCTACTGCTAGATATTAATGCGTAATTTTGGTATGGCCATCAAACATTTAATTTCAGCCACACGCTTTTTATCTCTAACCAAAATAATAATTATAATAATAGCCTAATGTTAAATTGAAGTGCGTTAAAAAAGTATGTATGACAAATCATTGTGTTGGCATACATCAGATTTAACAAAAAAAACAAAACATTTTAAAGTATAAAATATCAGTATTAAAAACATGAAGAATGTAGGCTAATCATTCATTGTTTGTTCATTAAATAGGTTTTATTTTTTAGACTAAAGTTGGACACTCTTCTTTAAGTAGTGAACCATTTGAGCACTAGAGCCTACCTTCACCGACTGTAGATGATGTCATTACTGATGTCGAATAGTTAGTGTGTATGTGATGCAGAGGCATATACAGTCTTAAATCAACGTGTCTACTCCGCTTAGATTGTTGCGATCTGTTGGGAACTAAAGGTTACACGTTGTTTTTGCTGATTACATTTTTAAATGCACAAATGGACATAACCTGTCACTATGGTGACCCTCCGATAACTTTTAATAATCAGCGTGTTAATATCAACTTCATAAAAAGTGAGCTTGCCATAAGTGTTATCTTACATTTTGTGTATGTCTGATTTTGTTTTTACCCATGCGAATAGTCATAGGCTACTTAATTAGGCCTACAATGCAGCATTATATAACTTACACTGCAATTTCAGAACTACATTGTCAACGTTGCTTTAATGGCAGTGGTTTGTTTTCTAAAGTGAGACCAATACTATTTGGGGTAATCATTTTTTTTTCTTCTATAAAACTATTACGCATAGGCTAATACAAGCGTCAGTTACTGTCAGTTTATAAGATTTAGCTCGGCCCACTTACATTGTGATTGGCATGAAGTGAGTGGGATATGGGCGCGAGCGGCTCATTGCCTGACGCTCCAAACCCATTGTGGAGTGCGCAGGTGTCAGAATCGGCCCAGCTGCATCCACCCCCCTTCCCCCTCTGAGTGTGCAAAGGATCTGACATTGTCCAAAGGGAGGACATTTTCCCTCACCGCCGACCGTTGCCATAGAGAAGAGTAAAGGAAACAACAGGGCTCACGTCACACCTACTTTCGCCCCCACTTCTTATGTCTAAAGGCCCATTTAGAGCGGCTCACTGACGGGACAAAAGAGAAACTGAGTGGGTGAAAGACACTGAACGGGAGAGAGAGAGAGACTATCCCCTTTGACACTATAACTGAGCAGCCTATAGGCTACTATAAGCAATCTACCGGTAATAGCCGGTACAATAATAGGTAGGAGTCTGACATGATGTTAAGAATAACGTTCAACCTGTAGAAAAGTTTGACAGGCCTATAGCTTTCCTCATATTTCACCCGAAGGAAATTCTATTGCAAACTCAGAGCCACGGTGCTCAATCTGCTCAGTGCACTTAAGCTGTTGTTGGCATTAGGCACATCGTTCAAACGAACTGCATGCAGGAGGCTATTCAACTGGCCAGAGTTGAATGTTTTTACTATTATCTTTACCAAACATTTCAAATTATGCAAAACGAGTTCATTTGGAGAAATAGAAAAATGTGAGCTATCCAGTTGGTTAATCATCACATAACCTAGAGTTTATAATTTCATCCTGGAAGTCAACAAGCTAGCTACCCAGTAAGAACGTGTGGGCAATTGTAGGCTAGTTGCAAGCAAGTTGCCCGAGAGAAAACTCCGTGAGAAAATAGGCGGAGAAAATATCAAATCACGTGGTTGTCCATTAGCCTGGACGCTCACATTTAAACTGGGGCAGATAAAGTTTGAAGACATGGTTCAGATCAGGAAATGTATTCATCTAATGATGATCATCATTGTGGTGTAACAGTGAAATCATCCAAATCAAAAGAACATTTGTGGCAATTAAGGTGGTAATTCGGAGAATTACCACATTGCCACAGAGGCTTAAATAGTCGTGTTGGGAGAAAACCAAAGCACATTACTTTAATGGTGTAATATGCAAACTATGGGTCGTTCAATTACATGGCTTAACAACGCATAAATGATGCGAGGCTTGTTATTTGGACTGCCGACTCTGTGGTAATTCGTTCGGAGGGGCCAGTGCGCTTTCTCATACAGTAAAATCTATTTCTGAGCTCCAGGAAGCGCTGCCAAACTACGTTTAAGGGAATAAAAATTAATGACAGAGAATCTGAGCGTTAAATTAACAGTAATTATATGACCCGCATGCTGTAAAGATTCCATTTTTTATGGTCTAATTAGGTAACTGTCTCCTCATACATCAACGTGTTTCCCTCTGTGGATATACTCGCGAGAATCCGGTCATGTTCAAATACTGATGACAATAATTAATTACATTTTATAAAGGCATGGTTTAAGTACCGACAAAACCGTGGGATGCGATGTCTAATCCTACATAGTTTCATAGCCGACCACTGGATAGATGGGCCACTGTAGAACTCACAAGGCCTAGTTTGTTTGTATGCGGGTTTGGGGTGGAGCTGCGTAGCCTAACCTACCACTTGATCCAGCGTGACTTAAAATATGGAGAGATCGAAATGCCGAAAACATTAGTGGAAATCTTGGCACATATATATCAACGTTGTGTGTGTGTGTGTAGAGAGAGAGGGGTGGGGTGGACGTAGGGGTGTAGTGTGTGAGTTGAGAGAAAGAGAGAGAAGGGCTCTTTTGAAGGGGCTATCCCCATAGTCCGAGCCAAAGAGGCCTCTCACTCCGAATGGTATTCCAATGCAATTAGTCGGTACAAAGACTTCGTTAAATTTGCACTCCTCTGAATGTTGGCGGCTGATTGTTTGTGTCCATTGTACGGGCTGGTGTATTCTCCTTCTGTGTGAGAAGATGAAAAGACCACCCAGATGAAAAAAGGGAGACTTAACATGCTTCCCTTTAAATTACGGTTTTGGTTCTACCGCCGCTATTGCCAAGACAAATAACCCTGGCCATATTCGCCTCTTGGCTGGACATGGACACTCTGGCGTGGGCACGGTTTGACCCACTAACCTCTTGGACTCCCAGAAGTAGACGTGAAGTAAGCCTTGGCAATCCTTCGCCATTGAAACCCCCCAACAGGTCGTTTGCAGTGCAAGTGATTATGTTTTCAAAGACCAATTTTGGCTTTATTTCCAGCCGTTTCACTCCCGATTCCCCAGAAGCGTTTAATGCAGATTACTTCAAAACTGGCACACAAACACCTGCACCAATGCTTAATGGAATCAACAGATTAACGCCTTAATCCAAAGGACTATGGCTCTGGTTCTATGTTTAGCGGCCAATGATGCCAAACATAATGCGTGATATTATTTTCACATCACATCGCCCTTACACGGAAACCTGGCAGACATCATCTATATATTTTTTATTAAAACATCTCCCTACTTTGTTGGCTTAGCAAAAATTTCCATACATATGTTTTGATGCGACACTGGGGCTCCTCAGCATTAGTTGGTTGACGCGTGTCCTTGCAAACATAACGGCTGTGATGTGAGTATCGAAATGGGATGGAACCCCCCCACCCCCTGCATGGCGACGTGTGCGCGAAGCAGCGGGCCCATCTCTCATGTGCGGCTCCATTAGCCCCACGTGCCTCGTTCCTCAAACGCGGAAGCCGAACAGATGGTTGGAGACGCGCCGTGTTACGAGGCTGCAGCAGTATGTAACGGTGTTCTAATTGAAACATCAATATTGTAGCGTCGATACGGCAGAGGTACTCCACCTCCATAGCGGAGCCAAGGCAAACGGTGGGAGAATGCGACAACACAAACTTCTGCCTTCACGTTGAATCACTAGAGCTCTGTCTGGTGTCACTAAGATAAATCCAGATAGATCATCCACCTTAAAGATAGCATATTTCACATATTCTATTACATGATTTAGGTGAGATGTCCTATGATGGCAGTAGAAAGGGAGAAAAAAACCGAGACACATATTCATATTACAATATGTATTGGAAATTGTTGAACACTCCAGTACAAATGTAGGTAGACATCAAAATTAATCTTTCTGGGCCAGTGAATTCTATTCCCATTTAATAATTGAAATAATGTTTTGGCACTTCCAGTGAATAACACATTTTAAAAGACTGTCCTTTAATCAGTATTGTGTAATGGAGGTGTGGAATGACAGAGGTTTATAATGATAGAGTTAGAGAGGAGGAAGGATAGAGGGAGAGAACAAGAGGGTGGAGAAAGCAAGAGAGAACAGGTGGAAGAACTGAGAGAGAGATCCGGAAGAGGGGTTGCGGGGTGCTCCCACAGTCTCTGCTCTTGTCCTGTGTTGACTGCACCACGGTCTGGCCCTGACCAGCCTTGACTGAAGTTACTAAGATGACCCAGGTTATTGAGGTAACCCTGGTAACAGGTGTTCCAGGTGCAATGCACCTCTGTGCCCAGTGGTGGCGCTGTGAGGAACCCGCCCCTCTACTGGGGCAAAGGTAACCTGGAGGGGTGAGGGGCAGGGGCATCTCTGGACGTCTCTGCTCTCTCTCTCTCTCTTTCTCTCTCTCTCTCTCACACACACACACACACACACACACAGTCCTCAGGAACCTGTGTGCAGTGTCCTCTTCTGTCTCCTTTAGAAAAAGAGAGAGGGAGAGCAGGAGGAAGTGAGTAGGAAGTAAACAGCAATATTTGGAGGGGGGGGGGGCTTGGGAGAGCAAATAATCTCTTAGTCACACGTAATTAAGGAGACATTTGGAAAACCATAGAGACTATAAACTTAGCCTCTTTATGTAAAGAAGTTGTTTTCATATTGCAAATAAAACAAATACAAATGATGTATGGGGCTAAGCGAATTTCCACCACAAACAGAAATGTATTTTAGCAGTGACTTCACAACTACACTAATTTGTATACAAAATACATCTGTTTCAGAGTCACACATGATCACACACATGTTATGATTCTGAAGAGGACTGCGCCAATCTCTCTCTTTCAAAAGACCACTGCCCCATCAACATCAGCAGCTACAGCTTCTAGTCTATTCTTGCGGGACACTAAGGACCCTATCTTATGCCCAGTGCATTGCAGCACCAGGTGACTATGCTAGTTTGTGACCAACGCTTTTTGTGACCAAAGTTATCATTATGCGTCCATATGAGCACCCATGGGAGTGTTGTTGAAAAAAAAGGAGTGGTCACTCACTTTATTTGAATAATGATATCTTGTGCCCAAAACACACCCATGATTAATTAATAAACTTAACTTAAGGAAACCCTTTTGAACCATGCGTCTAGTGCTGGAGACCATTTGTCCCGCTGTCAAAATAGCTAAATGAATTCAGACACATCCTAAACGCACTTACGCCTCACATTTCAGACTATCTGTTTAGATTGCTAAAATAGGGCCCTGAGACTCTGCTGCAGCTGAAAAATGGAGCCCTGAAGAGCAGGGAAAGTAGAAGCGGTCAGAATAGTTTAGGACTCTGCCCAAGCACTACACTTGGACAGAGGCCTACACTTCTCCAATTTACAAAAACAGAATTGTGTGCAACCACTAGAGGTTTTTTAGCACACTCACCGAATGGACACATAGGATAGTGGAGAACAGTTTGCTGCATTTGAGCCAAAAAGTGTAGTCGTTTATAAATGTGGACTGCTGACTACCTATAAGTTATACTATAACTTGGAGTGTTTCCTGTGGCTCAGGTGAGACGAGGAGGGCTTCAGAACCTGACAGTCACCTTCTTAATTAGCAGCTCTTACCTCCTCGGTAACACTGCCAAGTCCTCAGAGGGTTCGATGTTCATTTAATATTTCCAAAACCACAGATGCATTTATTTTTTATTTCTATGTTTTTTTTTTTTTGTTTTTTTTTGTAGCAATGTTTCACATCTCCAAACACGCTAATTTAACCAGTCCAGCAACCAAAAGTAGCAATTCAAATTCGCACGCGTCCCTCACCCCTCAGGGCCTTTAAAGCCTTACGGCTGCCAGTGAGGAGACTGGAGCTGAGCAGTGCTCCCCAGAGAAATCAACTCAAGGTCTGACAGCATCACAAACCATTCCACCACGCACTTCCAAACCACATGTATGACTTACAAGGACAAAATAATCAATAACATCAAGAGAAACCATATCTCTACACTTATGTGTCCTTTTATTTAATTTACAGGGAAGGTAGATTTTTTATTAGTGTATATACGCTCACTGCAAGTTCATGGGGTGACCTTGTAGGTGCTTTCATTTAATATATATATATATATATTGCATTTACCTTTTCTTTCTTTCTTTCTTTCTTTCTTTCATTTGCATACTGTAATGAACACACAGTAATAGGAGACAGAAACAGTAAAATATTAAGCGAGTGTTGCCCACCTGAGAGGACTTTGTGGTGAGGGTGGGGTGCGCTTGATGGATGTGCTCAGTGTATTCCACATCATCTCCTGGTAGTCAGAGGGTGACCCATCAGTGCCCTCTATGTGCAGGGGAGAGTGGGGCAGGGGCTGTGCTTGGGAGGCCTAGGGGTAGGGCAAATGTTACACAGAAAATGTGTTTATGTTTGGTGGAGATAACATGCAAACATGTATGCATGATGCAACAGCATACAACACACACACACACACACACGCACGCACACACACACACACGCGCACACACACACACACACAAACGCACACACACAGCGTCAGTCAACATGAGGATACATAGACATTTACACAACACTATGTACACATACACATGTACGTACGTACACACATACACACACACACACACACACACACACACACACACACACATACACACCTCCTCCTCCAGAGAAAGAACATTAAATATTTCCCCACTTCAGCCCATCAGAGGAGCTGATTCCCCTCTGGAACTCTCTCCTCTCCTGTGTGTGTCCCTCTCTCTCACCCCTCCCCCACGCCGGCCTCGTCCCCAGCCCCTGTCCCCCAGCGCTACCCCAGGATGGCCGAGGACCGACCCCCCCCCCCCACACACACACACACAAACACTCTCCCCTCCAGCCTCCCATAACAGATCAGACAAAGGACATCATTTGTAGGCCAAGTCTTTTCTGAGCTTCTGTTCTCACACCCGCATACTAAAACCAACAAAGCCCGCGGAAAAAAAACCAAAAAAAAAACCCAACGCAACTAAAAACGAAAGCTCCGTGTTTGGACTGGGGTTGGGAGGTCTGTCTGCCTCTCCGTCAGGCATCGATTTATCCTTCCTTCCAATTTATTTCTTCTCTTTACCCGCACGATCCATACCGCTCTGCCTCCAGGGAACATCCCAGGGAGAGAGAGAGAGAGAGAGAGAGAGAGAGAGAGAGACGCCATCTCGGCTGACTGGTAGGCCACTAACGCAGCCCTGAACACCAATAAACCTCCAGTTATGACACCAGCACCATGTGGACCCAGCAAATGGCCTGAGCAGAAACAACTTAAAGTCCTTCTGCTGGGCTGTGTTATGAAATAACAGACGCTTGTGTGGGCTGACAGGAAATGTGAAAGAAAAAAAATGTTGTAGGTGTTCACTCCATGCAAATCACTTGGGCATTTCCTTTTTTTATATGAAGTAAAAGTATAGAAATTCCACATAACTAAAAACTACTTAAAACAAAAAGTATGCAGGTGTTCAAATAACTGTCAAATCTGTTGATGTTTACTCCTTGGTTTTCAAGGTTTGATTGCGTGTGTATAACATTTGCTGTTCCACTGTGAGCAGTACCTTCTCAGATCCATGGCACTACGAGTGAGATGACTCGAGCATTGCAGTATAATGCTGAGGGAAGAACGAAGGTCAGCTATTGTGCTACAAACTACAACCTCAAAATATCAATGACTATTGGAGATCATCGAATTGATCTCTATTAAATCTCATTGTACACAAGAATTTTGTGTTTGCGCTGATTTGTCCATATCAACTGTACATGCAACAAGTGTTTAAAGCACTAACTCAGGGTTAAGACAAAACAAAATAATTTCTGCTATGTATAGACTATTCAGATTTTACACACAGGACTTCTCATCAGTGTGTTTGCTCTTGGGGAAGAAAACTACCGAATACCCACTGATAAAATTAGTTTTGTTTTCTTATTCTTCAGGGAATCATAGCTGATTGTATTGTTAGCCATGGTGTTTAAAGGCAAGTTGCAATCACTTCTTCCAGAAGCTTTTCTAGACTACATGCATATTGTCATGCATGCTACACTAACATTGACATTTTTTAACATAACTGGGCCTTAAACGCTCCCAATCTGGTTTGTCGACACATGTGAACCTCTACTTCGGTAGAAGGGAAAGATACAGCTCAAAGCAACATTATAAAAACATTTTTAAAACCATTTGTTTCTTTTGTTTGTTACTTTTACAGCATGACTGTTAGCTGTGCTGTTGTTACTGGTGTTTCTGAGGCAAGTCTCTTTGCTGTTACTAGTCAGCTTGCTTGATTTAGAGACAGAGATGCCAGAATGCCTTCCAACAAGGGAACAGGATCTAAAATGTGCGGGTAAAGACGAGAATCCTAGAATTCCAGAATTCTAACTCCCTTCTGTTTGATTCCTGCCTGGTTCTCCCAGGAGGCTTGGCTTAGCCTTATTTAATCTAATTTAATTTGGCTGATTATTAACAAACCGCATCCTATCACAACCTTTATTTCACAAGTTCACGCTTCTCTTGAGGAGAGCATGTGAGTGGTGACTGAGGGCTTGCCAGTGTAACTGTGGAGGGTCCAAAGAGGAAGCCCCTTAGGGATTGAGCTAGAAATCCCTGTGGAACGATACATGCAGACATACACGTATAAACACACAAAACACACACACACAGTAACCTAACCACATATTCGTGAAAGCCACTCAAATCATATATTTTTGTACACACACACACACACACACACACACACACACACACACACACACACACACACACACACACACACACACACACACACACACACGGTGTGGAAGCACGCAGAGTGAGAAAGGAGCAGTAGTTTCCTGCAGGCTTGGGGACTCAGACACCTTGCCTGGTAAAGCTGCTGAACTGAGCTGCTGTTGAGACCTTTCTCTTTAACCCTGTGATATTTAAGAGAGACCACAGTCTCCATGTTACCATGTTCCTTAATT
>NW_027468587.1:14026097-14056097 GCF_046254945.1 Alosa pseudoharengus | reverse complement strand
TGTCAGCTAGTCTCACACTGGGTGGTGAGTGGCAGCCATCCAGTGGGCATAAAGGTAATTGAATCAAAGCTATTTGATCCAAGTTCAAACTCAAACATGTGTGATCTGGATGCAATGATGAAACGGGTGAAAATACAAGCTCAGGAAAGGAAAAAAACAACTGTGTGTGTTTTTATCTGTGTATGTGTGTTTGTATGTTTGTGTGTGTGTTTATCTGTGTATGTGTGTTTGTATGTTTGTGTGTGTGTTTGGGTTTTTGTTCACTTTCAAGTCCTCTATACCCCAGTTACAGCGAGTGGGGAAGAGAATAAAAGACAAAGAGTGAGAAAGACCACAGGTAGACCACACACACATACACACACACACAGACACACACACACACACACACACACACACACACACACACACATACACACACACACACATACACACACACACACACATACACACAGACACAGCCACACACACAGACACAGCCACACACACACACACACACACACACACACACACACATACACACACACACAAACACATACAGCTCACACAAACACAAACACACACACACACACACACACACACATACACACAGACACACACACACACATACACACACACACACATACACACAGACACACACACACACATACACACACACACATACACACTATATTTCATTAATTAGAAACAGACAGAAGGTAGAAGAAATGCCATCAGACCCTTAGTGTCCAGTCTCCACGGGCCGGTTCTCCCCAGAACTGCACGCTCATCATGGTCCAGTTCACCAGGCCGGCCTCCGAGGCGTCGCTAGGGCGACTGCCCAGCAGGAGGGAGTGTGTGCTGGACGGAGAGGTAATCACCACGGAGAGGTCGCCACGGCAAACGCTACTCACACTCACCATTACCTACAGTAGAGGAGGCGGATTCCAGCGCCAAACCACACAATGGGAAAACAGAATAGAACTAGAATATTCTATAATAGAATAGAATCTCAGGGTATTTTACAGCGCCATGTCTAGGAAATACATGAGCAACATATGCTCATACATTTAGTTTGGGGGGGGGGGTGCCTTTTATTGGAAGAGGACAGTGAAGAGTGACAGGAGGCAAGTGGGAAAGAGACAGGGCGAAAAGTCTTTAATTTGAGCTACTTGAGTTAGAGCCATTTTGTGCACACATTTCAGAGTGCTTGAGTTTGAAGTGTGATGATGTTATTAGCTAGACAGGACAAAAATCAATTGTGAGTTATTATGTTAACTTTCTGTGCCTTTTTTCAACATAGTCAACTGACATTAATGGACGTTATTTGTTAGAGGCCCAGGCTCTCATTCAAAATGTCCTCTTTGTTGTGGACACAGAGTAGGTGCAGAATTATCGTATCCATAGGTACATATCGCCCAACTGAAAACAACTATGGTTAAATTCAACAAATTGTCCATTTCATGTCTTCATTAAATGTTGTCTGTGATTGGGAGTGCGTTTGGTCTGGGTTTCTCACACCTGTATGGTCACATCTGATGTTTGTGACTGTCTGCTGGCTCTAAATGGGAAGGCATCTCATGTGGGGGTGACTTTTTTGCACACTCTGCATGTACACTTTATGTGTGGACTTTAATGACTGCACAGATGGCAATGGCGTCATCCACGGGAGGATTCATGTGAAACTTGTGTGAGCATGTGTGTGTGTGTGTGTGTGTGTGTGTGTGTGTGTGTGTGTGTGTGTGTTTAAAATGGACTGCAGAATATGTGCATGTGTGCATACAGCCTTTGTGAGATGGGAGAGATGCACCTGTCTGCATGTGTGTGTGTGAGTGTGTGTGTGTGTGTGTGTGTGTGTGTGCACGTGGAGGAAGTATACATGTGTTTGTATGTGTACCTGGACATGCTCCAGAGTGTTGATCTGATTGGTTGCTCCGCTGCAGGCTTCTGATTGGATGACCACACTCACCTCTCCCCCTGAAGGCAGCAGCCTGAGTGAGGAAACAATTCACACTGACTCCAACCAATCAGATGCTCCAGTCAGCCAAGCTTACAACTACTAATTAACTTCAACCAATCAGGAAAAGGAACACGCTCTCCAGCTCCTCTACCATCTCAAGCCAATCAGGAGTCACAATCTATCCCTATCCATTCAGGAGGAACTCAGTAACTCTTCTGTTAGTTACTCTCTATTGGCTTCCTATTCAAATCCCTCACTCTGTCTTGTAGGACACTTACTGGATCTGCACCTTGCTATCTTAATTCCATGATCCAGCTCTATTTTGCCTCTGGCCCACTGTGGTCCTCTGATGAGCTTCTGCTATGTCGGCCTTCCATTAAAGGGGAACTATGAAGTTTTTTAGCTTAATTTACCTTAACATAACAGCTTCGGAATCATTGGAATGGTTATATGACTTTTTCCGGGATGAATGGTGGCCGTCTCGCTTCCCCTAGCGTCTGTGAAATTGCTTTACGGCACTACACACATACACGCCAGGCACCGGCTAGAACAAGGTAGTGGTGGAGTTTCTCAGACATTCATCATGGCAGAGCCAGCGAAAAAGGAGCAGGGAAAGAGGAAACAGCAGACTGACAGAGCGAGGAGTGTCGTAAAATGTATACTCTGAAGCTGTAGCGGGAGCTCTGTAGAGAAAACTGTGAGCAAAAACCAAGAAAACAGCGAAGACATTGCCAAAACTGCATAGGGACCCTTTAACACTAAAAAAGTCACAGTCAAGACTCTTTTCTTCTGTGATCCTTTGGTGGAATGATTGACCTACTTAGGATCTTCACAAAGTGTTTACAGACTAATTTATCTACTTTATATCTAACTAATTCTTACAGAATTGTGAGGTGCGTTCAAATTTGGCAAACAGTTCGTGGCGAACATGATTTCTCTGAATAGTTAAATTCGAAGGATTTGGTGTAAACATTCCAATGTAACAGTAACATTTTACCCAGCTCACATCCAGCTCCACTATATGTTTGCGGAGACTTACCTCTTCAGACTGTTTGCTACTGTTTGCAAACGTTCACCAAATTTCAAGACAAACAACAGAAACCTGTTTGCAAACGTTCACCTATGTTTGAGAATTTGAATGTACCTGTGGCTTGTATATGTTTACATTTACATTTAGTCTATTACTAATATGTTTTTTTTATCATATAAGCTTCATGAATTTACTTTAAACTGTTAATTGCAATATTAATGTAATGTTCATTGATGTTGCGTAACTTTGGACAGTACCACAAACATAATCACAGGCATACGTCTTCACAGCAATCAGCATTATGCAAAAACTTGCTTTACACACTACAGGCCATCAACATTGCAATATTGGTAACTTAGTTCTGGGTTCTAGCTGACCGTACCTGACGGGGTCAAGGGTCATATCATAGGAGCACTGCCTCTGAGGTAGGGCAGACTGGAGCAGAAGAGCCTGCTGGACCATCAGAGCGGCATCGAGGAGTCCAAAGCCATACCTGAGAAGGAGTGAGAGAGTGAGGGAGAGAGAGAGATGAGAGAGGAGAGAGAGAATGGGAAGAGAGAGAGAGAGGGGGATGGGTGTGAGAGTGATAGAAAGAGGAGGAGAAGGAAGAAAAAGAGAGAGAGAGAGATTGAACAATCGTGTGCTTAAAATGTAGCAAAATATGAAAGGATACCATATGCCTGCATACAAACACCCACAACTACAGTACTGTGCAAAATTGTTAGGCACTCAATTGTTGTTTAAGCAATGTTATGATGACCATATATGTTTATTTCTCATTGCCTTTATTAGAATTCAACCAGAAGATAGAGGGAATATAAAAAACAAAAGAAATGTGCATTTCTGGTTCAGGTTCTAGTCTTTTGCATCCATTCGATTGTTGCAGTGTTATAATGACCAATCTCTCAAGGGGGAAGCTGAAGCTGGTTGGTACTGGTTCTGGCTCTGACACATTGGTATCAGAGGTGTGAAGGAGATGACGACACTTTGACAGATCGAAGATCTCATTGAAAAGCTACAGCTGGAAGAGTTCATTGCTCACCTAAAGTGGAAAATGTGTGACCAAAGATTTCTATTCAAAGAACCTTGATGAGGCAAGCTGACAATGTATTACCACCTGGGAATACAATGAAGAGGGTCACTGGAGATGTACAGTGCTTTTGAGGTGGCTCCTCCACTTTGCGTCCTGCCAAAATGCTTTAGGGTGAGTCACGGTCAAGTCAGTAAGCTGATCTCCAGACGCCCATTGTAGCTGTATCTACCAGCAGCTTCTGGCAGGACAGGCATGCCCATCAGTGGCCTAGGTGGGGAACGACAGCTCCATCAAGAGCTTCCCCCTTGGGTAATTGGTCATTATAACACTGCTAAAACAACAAATCTAATGGTAACTTGAGACTGAAATTGAACTGGTATCAGAACAAAAATGGCCTACAAATGGCCTACAGTGTACATATTTTCTGTGTTTATCTGGTCATATTCTAATTAAGAAATGAAAAATAAACAATATGGTCCTTATAGCATTGTTGAAACAAAACATGTAAGGTACCTGAGACTTTTGCACAGTACTGTAAAAGAGAGAGTGACAGAAGGAGAGAATGAAGGAGAGAGAGAGAGAGAGAGAGAGAGAGAGAGAGAGAGAGAGAGAGAGAGAGAGAGAGAGGTGGGGGTGGGAGGTAGGATTTTGAACAGATTGAGTCTAAGCACCAAGACTTTGGTACATCTGCTGGGACTTGTTGGTTTGTCAGCGGGCATATTCACATCTAGCTCCTATGCTTATGTGGGTGTTCTGTTAATCACCACCGTAACCAGGCTACTGACTACTGAAGTAGGTATAGGTATGTATGAGTATGTATGCATGTCTCTCTCTCTCTCTCTCCCTTTCTCTCTGTCTGTGTGTAAATGCCAACAGGGGGCGATTTAGTGGCCACGTTAATGGCTCTATATGAAGAGGCCACAAGTCAGGGATGGTGTTGTCCTCTGACACAATCACCTCCTATTATACCAGGCTGAAGAGAGGGTGGTAGTGGTGGTGGGGGTGTCGCCGGCTCCTGGTAATTGCTCGGAGAATTGATTTTAAGCAATGTGCCGTCTCATAGACTGTAATCAAGTCCCATTATTCACTCTTAAGCAAAGCGTCGCCTGGCGTGTGGCTCCCATGCTGTCTAAGAGGGCCTGCTTTCATAACAGCCCATCCCACCAGCTCTGCAGGCACCGCTGGGATGGAGCCCTAACGTCCTCCTCCACTACTCAGCCTGAGCGAGGCCAATACCAAACTCTTAGTGATCAACACTAATGAGTTACTTCATTTGGAATGGAAAGGGTGGTGTGTGTGTGTGTGTGTGGAAGGGGTGCTGGTGGAGTAGTGTAGTTGGATAGGTGGAGTGATTATTTTTACACATTTCAACACTTGCAGCGCACAAATCACGCTGCCAAAGTCCCACAAATGTGTTGGGCAGAGAACAATAATGTACGTGTATTGTAATCTTTTGTCTTTTCCACTCCTCTTTTCTCCTTTCTACCCTCTCCTCTTACTCTCTTTTCGTCTCCCGCCCACTCCTCTCTTTTCCTCTCCTCTTTTCTCCTCTCTCCTTTTTTCCTCTCCTCTTTTCTCCTCTCTCCTTTTTTCCTCTCCTCTTTTCTCTTTCCTACCCTCTCCTCTTTTTCTCTTTTCTCCTTTCGTCTCCCGCCCACTCCTCTCCTTTCTTCTCTACTCCTCTATCTCCTCTGCTCCCTGTCCACATCCATTTCAATACTAACGGCCAGCGCAAGGGCAGGGGACAATTTTACTGGAACGATGTTGTTTTTGGCTTGGCCATCATTTCCATCACACACACACACACACACACACACCACCCTCCCTCACCCCTACCCTCCCCCCAACTCCCCAACCTCCAACCTCCTCTCCCCCGACAGTGACATAGAGTTTTACAGTGCATTGTGGAGCGGCTCGTAATAAAACCGTGAGCGTTAGAGAGCAGACCTTGTCACCTCCATCCCGTTAGTGATTAAATATAGCACGGCGCTCACAGCCATCTCGCTAAGGCAGCTCGCTGGGCCATTAAAGCCACAGCTCCAGCAGATCGATACAGTTGGCCCCCTGCTCCACGGCAGTAAATCTGCATGACTATCTGATGGAGGGTGCGTGTGTGTGTGTGTGTGTGCGTGTGTGTGTGTGGAGGACACTGAATAAAATAAGATTGGTCTCTGCTTGCTTTGCAGATGATGAAAATAGTGTTTTATATGTCCCACCCTGATAGGGTACAGCACAGCAACAAAAACCTCCTATCTTCCTCACTGTCATACACTATGTGTGTGTGTGTGTGTGTGTGTGTGTGTGTGTGTGTGTGTGTGTGTGTGTGTGTAGCAGATGGCACACACACAAACACTTCTCCCCATGAACAGAGTGTGTAAAGTGTTTTTTGCTGCCGATCAATCAGCAAATTACAGAGAAATGGTGTGCCTTTGCGGAACGTGTGAGAAACAAATGATTGAAAAGCAAGTTAGGACTTTCACACAAGGACGAGAAGTAAACAAGACACTTCAAAAAATACAAAACAGAAGCAGCACCTCGTGTTAATGATACTTGAAATGCATTATTTAATACATGGACTATCTCCACTTTCAAATATTTCCACAAATTTGTGTAGAAAGTTTAGAGAAATTGATTGCATTCACATGTTGAAATATTTGTTATGATACACATACACAAACAGAATATCACAAAATAAAAGACTGGTGTGACAAAACAATCCAATACATCGCCATGGGAAATTAAAATTTGAGAAAGTAGAGTTCAGTGTAGTGTAGTGTAGAGTAGAGTAGAGTGTAGTGTAGAGTAGAGTGTAGTGTAGTGTAGTGTAGAGTAGAGTAGAGTAGAGTACAGTAGAGTAGAGTAGAGTAGAGTGTAGTGTAGAGTAGAGTAGAGTAGAGTGTAGTGTAGTGTAGAGTAGAGTAGAGTAGAGTGTAGTGTAGTGTAGAGTAGAGTAGAGCAGATCCGAATAGAGTAGAGTAGAGCAGAGCAGAGCAGAGCGTAGTGTAGTGTAGAGTAGAGTAGAGTGTAGTGTAGAGTAGAGTGTAGAGTAGAGTAGAGTGTAGTGTAGTGTAGTGTAGAGTAGAGTAGAGCAGAGCAGAGCGTAGTGTAGTGTAGTGTAGAGTGTAGTGTAGTGTAGAGTAGAGTGTAGTGTAGAGTAGAGTGTAGTGTAGAGTACAGTAGAGTGTAGTGTAGTATAGAGTAGAGTAGAGTGTAGTGTAGTGTAGTGTAGTGTAGTGTAGTGTAGAGTAGAGTGTAGTGTAGTGTAGTGTAGAGTAGTGTAGAGTAGAGTAGAGTAGAGTAGAGTAGAGTAGAGTGTAGTGTAGAGTAGAGTAGAGTAGAGTAGAGTAGAGTATAGTGTAGTGTAGTGTAGTGTAGTGTAGAGTGTAGTGTAGTGTAGTGTAGTGTAGAGTAGAGTAGAGTAGAGTAGAGTGTAGTGTAGAGTAGAGTAGAGTAGAGTAGAGTAAAGTGTAGTGTAGTGTAGTGTAGTGTAGTGTAGAGTAGAGTAAAGTACAGTAGAGTAGTGTAGTGTAGAGTAGAGTAGAGTAGAGTAGAGTAGAGTAGAGTAGAGCAGAGTAGAGCAGAGACTAGCTGATACTAGAGAGACTAGCCGCTGAGACTAGAGACCAACTGCCAAGGTCCAAAGCAGCAGCCACACTGACCAAAACAGAGAGGAATAAAGGAGAGAGTGAGGGAGTATGAAAAGAGGCGGAGAGAGGCCTGAGCTCTGAGACCTGCAGCCAGTGAGGAGTGAGGGGCAGCCACAGGCCAGCAGTGTACCCCCCCAAACCACCCTCCTCCCACGTGGAGGCTCTGTCTTTCTGCATTCTCCAGTACACCCCCAACCACCCCCCCCCCCCCGAAAGCATTCTCAGAGCCCTTCTTTTCAAGACACCGCCTGAGCAGCACTGAGACACAGGGAGAGAGAGAGAGAGAGAGAGAGAGAGAGAGAGAGAGAGAAAATGACTCACTCGCTCATTCACTCACTCTTCACAACCCTTTTTTTCTTTTTTTTTGTTTAGTGTGAGTTGGCTCCTCCTCCTCCTCCTCTCCCCCTTCTCTCTTTTTCTCCCCCCCCCTCCTCTCTCTCTCCATGTGCCTTTTTTTGTAACTGTCTGGGGACCCTTTCACTTTTTCTCCCCCCGTGACCTCCCGGAGGCTGCATTCGGAGGCGCACTCTGCACCATCTGTCTCAGGCGGGGGCGTTCACACTCTCCACACCATCTCCAAGTGGACGAACGGATGGACACTCCATACCATAGCAGCCCGTTGGCGACTGCACCCTCACCCGCAGGGTCATACCACATCTGAGGGAGCGAGGGCGTCACCGATGAACCAGCACATACACACACACACACACATTTTAATGCTTTTATTTAGACCTTAACACAAGGGAAGATTCACAGATCCAAACATTGAAGGAAGTAAGTTACACACTTAGGCAGGTCTGATCAAACACAGAATGCATTGTGCTATTTTCATTCTGAACTGCACGATTATGGGTAAACATGGCATCGTTGCTTCCAGATGGATAAACTACCTATTATTGCAGAAATGGAGCAGTATTTTGCAAGTTTTTTTGCAATTGGCTTGCTTAGTCCACACAGTTGCAGTCGGCACATGTGTACATGCCCAAGACTCCCAAAAACAAGAATGATAATTTTGCAATGAAACCCCATATTTGTGATGTTGTCAGCAAGTGGCTGATATTTCAGCAGCTTGGAGTTAAACCAAGTGTCCATGTACAAATCAAAAGAACATCTTATTTCAACAAAAGTCACATTCTTAGTATTGTAATCTATAATGGTGATATCTGGGGTATTTGGAATACAACCCCAAAACAGAAAAAGTTGGGACGTTGTGTAATATGTGAATAAAAACAGAATGTAATAATCTGCAAATCTCTTAAACTCATATTTAGTTGCAAAAATGACACAGACAACATATCAAATGTGGAAAATGACAAATTTGACTATTTCATGGAAAATATATGTTAATTTTGAGTTTGATACCAGCAAAAAGTTGGGACGGGGGTAACAATGCTGGAAAAGTTGTGTAATGATAAAGAAAACAAAAGGAAGAATTTTTTCACAACTAAGTTGGGTAACTGGGAACACGATTGGGTATGAAAAAGAGCATCCCAGAGAGGCAGGGTCTCTTAGAAGTAAAGATGTAGGATCACTCTGAGTAAACCTGTGTGTACAAATGATGAAACAATGTAATTTTAATGCTTCTTAACATGAAATTGTGACGTATTTAGGGAGTTCATCATCTACAGGACATAATATTATTAAAACATTCAGAGAATCCAGAGAAATCTTTGCAAATAAGGGAAATAGCTGAAAAACAAATTAGATGGCCGTGGTCTTTTGGACCTCAGATGGCACTGCATCAACACCAGACCCGTTTCCAGACCTGTCATTGTATGGGCTCAGGAAAGCCTCTGATAACCATTGTCTATGTGCCCAGTTTGATACTCAATTCAAAAACTGCAGGCAACACTGTAACAGCTAAAATTGTATTGAGACATGATACAGAAAATACCACCCTCTTATCTGGGCCTGAGCTTGTTTAAAATGGAATGAGGTCACGTGGAAAAAGGTCCTGTGGTTAGACCAATCAAAGTTTGCCATTCTTTTTGGAAATCATGGACTCATCTGCGCTAAAGAGGAGAGGGCCTATCCAAGTAGTAAATCTTGCACATTTTGCAAAGCACAATCAATTCTGAATGATGTATACAGGTTAGGAGCAACATATACTGCCATCCAGTCAATGTCTTTTTCCAGGGACGATCTTGAATACTTCAGGTAAATAATGACAAAATTAATTCTGCACATATTTAAATAGTATTTCTCCATAGAGGAAGAGTCCAGGTACTAAGATGGCCTGTCTGCAGTCCAAATTTGTCAAATTAGGTGCATAATGGAATGGAAAGCATGACTAAGAATACCCCATAGAGTTGAGCAACTGAAATCCTATATCGGGGACTAATAGGACAACATTTCATTCTCAAAACTGTAGCAAATGGTCTCCTCAGTTCCTAAACATTTACAGAATTGTGTTAAATGAAAAGGTGAAGCAGCACAGTGGTAAACATGCTCCCGTCCCAACTTTTTTTAAAACATGTTGCTGGCATCAAATTCAAAATTAACATACTTTCCATGAAATAGTCCACATTTTCATTTCCAACATTTGATATGTTGTCTATGTCCTTTTTGCTGCTAAATATGGGTTTACAAGACTTGTATATTATGACATTCTGTTTTTATTTGCATTTTACACATCGTCCCAACTTTTTCTGTTTTAGGGTTGTATTACAGAAAGTGATATTGTTGGTGTTTTCGTCATTGAACCAGTCCATTTGTACAGTGTGGTGCTTGTATATTTTTTGTCGTTCCCTCCTGCACTTTTTTGATGCTTTGTGACACTAAGTCCACTAGTCTATCATGCCTTGCTATGTAAAGTCCACCAGTCTATCATGCCTTGCTATGTAGAGTCCACTAGTCTATCATGCCTTGCTATGTAAAGTCCACTAGTCTATCATGCCTTGCTATGTAGAGTCCACTAGTCTATCATGCCTTGCTATGTAAAGTCCACTAGTCTATCATGCCTTGCTATGTAGAGTCCACTAGTCTATCATGCCTTGCTATGTAAAGTCCACTAGTCTATCATGCCTTGCTATGTAGAGTCCACTAGTCTATCATGTCTTGCTATGTAGAGTCCACTAGTCTATCATGCCTTGCTATGTAGAGTCCACCAGTCTATCATGCCCTGCTATGTAGAGTCCATCAGTCTATCATGCCCTGCTATGTAGAGTCCATCAGTCTATCATGTCTTGCTATGTAGAGTCCACTAGTCTATCATGTCTTGCTATGTAGAGTCCACTAGTCTATCATGTCTTGCTATGTAAAGTCCACTAGTCTATCATGTCTTGCTATGTAGAGTCCACTAGTCTATCATGCCCTGCTATGTAGAGTCCACTAGTCTATCATGCCCTGCTATGTAGAGTCCACTAGTCTATCATGTCTTGCTATGTAGAGTCCACTAGTCTATCATGTCTTGCTATGTAGAGTCCTTTATAAAAACTGCATCCATTCAGGACATGTGCAGTGGTCTCATTAGCATAGTTAGTGGAGTGAAGAATGCAGTCTGGTTTGTAGTTGGATGGTACCACGTAGCCAGGTTTGATCTTGTTGGGAAGACTTGAAGGCGCGATTTGATGGTAAACGTGAGAATATCCTCGCCAAGAGTGGGGTTTGAAAATATGGTGTGGGACAGGGAGTGATTTGCAAATGGTAGAAGCGCCATACACACACACACACAACCTGCCTCAAGAACCCGCCTCAAGAAGAAGTCAATCAGAGTGCCGTCACCCTCCGCCCCCTCTCTCCCCCCCTCCGTTCGCAATGGTACGTCCTGTTAATTCCTTGATCGAGGTGCCTCTAAAGAAGCACTCAAGCCGCACTAAGCGGCTGCCGGAGAGTTAGGTCATTTTCCCAGGAGCGGCCAAGAGTGGGCATTGGCAGGGACCTCAAAGAGGGACACCATCTGTTTGCCCCCCCACCCCCCCCCCCCCCAAAGGCTCGCTGACACCTGTGGCACCAACAACGCCTAATTAAGGCGAGAGGAATGCACAAGTGCCGCTGCAGTCTGATTGGCTAACCCCCCCCACCCTTCCACTTCATCACTTGTGCCACATCTGTGCAAAGTGCAGGTAGCTGCCACAAAGCCTGGTTCCAGTGGTCCCTTCCAAACACTTAGGATGCTTGATCAGACGTCAACGTCATATGCAGCTTCCAAATTCAACTCATATAATGATGTTTAAATTCAGGAAAAACAGGTGATAACCATACTATTGAATGGATGAGTTCCTAAAAAGCATTTGATGATAAAATGCCTAAAAGAGCCTAAATAAGTAAGGGAACTATTACAGAGAGAAGTGCATGTCCATTAAAGTTCTCAAACATAAATCTTAATTTGAGATACAAGGATTATGTGTGTGTGTGTGTGTGTGTGTGTGTGTGTGTGTGTGTGTGTGTGTGTGTGTGTTTGTGTGTGAGTGTGTGTGTGTGTATGTGGAATGCACACGTAGTTGTACTTTGATTTTCAGGATTTGTTTTGTTTTAGGTTTTATTTAGTTTTAACATTAGTTTTATTGTTTTCAGGAAGGGTAGAAAAAATAGGATAAAAAATACAACAGCAGCAACCACAATGAGAATTGAGGAGGGAAAATAAAATAAAGCTGATTTTAGCCAGCAATTCCATTTAATTTTAGCTTTGTATTGCATTGTTTACTGTGGTTCTTATTTAGCTTTTGTGTTTAAAATGTAATTTTTATTCTTATTCAATTCAATGAATTAAATTTTTCTCAATTTTTTTACATTTTAGTTTTTGCTAACTGAACTGTAACAACCTTGGTGTGTGTGTGTGTGTGTGTGTGTGTGTGTGTGTGTGTGTGTGTGTGTGGATGAGATTGTGTCTATGGCCCCTATTTTCCGACCTGGCGCATGGTGAAAAACGGGTTATTATCCCAGTGCATTCTTATCTTGCACATCTCTTTTTTTGAGCAACGCGTCAAGGGGTGTGGCAATTAACGACCTAAGGAGGGGTCTATTGAGCAACGCGTCAAGGGGCGTGGCAATTAACGACCTAAGGAGGGGTCTATTGAGCAACGCGTCAAGGGGTGTGGCAATTAACGACCTAAGGAGGGGTCTGACGCGTTGTCTAAAAATCGCTACCGTACACTACCTACAATGCATGCCTACGTCACTGACCAAGAGAAACCTTGAGAAGTCCATGGCGAGTTGTTTATAAGTTATTTTATGGGCGCATTATCAACAGTGATATGGGCGGGTGCACAACGCACCATGCTTCTTCATCCACAAACGTGCATATCCATGCAAAACATTACAAATTACACGATTACAATGGGAAACATAATTAGAATAAAGATATTACAAAATACATCTCACAATGAGTAGTTACTCCCCATCATTTGCATATTGGTAATGACGGAGAGGCAAATATGAAGCATAGCTGAAGACGCACTGTCACAACTCCTCTGCAGAATAAATGTTTTTTATTCAGTCATTTGAACATTATCAGGGAAAGTGTTGCTTTTTTCAGGCTATGTTTTTGATGGTAACCTATTTTCAGTCAATAGTGAAAGTAACTGTGTATAACTGTTTTGTCGTGACTATGAGACCACAGTGAAGTTAGTTTCACTTTGCCAATGAGTTCAATTAATAGACAAGTGCAAATGCTAGGTTTTAGTAAAGCATGGTTTAGTGGAATAACGGTTCCATATGGTCTCGCGTGCAAGCAGATTCCTTCAAATGCGTCACTGACTATCAAAATACCAATGCATTGTTTGAAGTTGCGCTGTGCGTTGTTAACCCTTAGAACCCTAAGCTGTTTTTAGGGCATTTTCACTACCTTTATTCATAAGGATTTATTCTGGTCATTGTAAGTGCCACACACATATATTATATATTGTTTTTTTCAGGAGAGTTTAGGCTATTCAGATCTGCCATCATTTCATGTATTAATACTAGCATTGATTTTATTTTGATTTTTAAAGAATTAAAATATAAAAAGTGTATTATAAAAATTCTTATATTTCGACATGTATCTCACCACTGCAAGCTCACAGCTCTACATGCATTTCATGTGTGTGTAGGGCAGACTGTCCTGAATCGGCCAATATAATTGCCATGTTGGAGGGATACTCTGGGGCTGAGCAATTTACAGAAATATTTGCTGTGTGATTTACGGAAATAAATGACATTTTTTATTTAGTGATGAAAAATGACCTTTCTGCGCTCCATATCTGTGACACGAACTGATCTGACCTGACTTGACCCGAGGTTGCGTGTTAGCCTGCATGCCTGTGTGTATGCAGTCATAATAATTCTCAACTCTTTACTGCATTGCCATGAACAAAGTAAAGGCAAAAAAGGTGTTTATTTGTTGAACAAATTGGGATGCAATGTGAGCCTTGAATTGGATGCCATGCAGGAATTTGCTAGGATCTCAAAACCGGAATATGAACATGCTTTGCCATAGAGAAACACATGATAGCATTGGATTATAAACATGCTTTGCCACAAGAACAGACAAAAACGTGGGGTAAGTCCAGCTATATGAAGTTATTATTTTGCTGTCACTTCGTCTGTTTTATAACCCAGAAGGATGTACTTAGTATCAAATGATAGCTCTGAGTCTCCTCTTTCATCTGACATGCGTGGCATATCTATGCGATCACGGGTCCGCGAGTAATTCAAACGAGAGTAATGAGTGTGCAGCGTTGGTTTGTGTACATGACGTTATTATTTTGCAGTCACTTCGTCTGATTTTATAAGCCAGAAGGATCGATAAACATGGTACCAATGGATAGCCCTGTGCCCCCTCTTTCATCTGATATGCTTGCCATATCGATGCGATCGCGGGTTCGCGAGTAATTCAAACTAGAGTAATGTGTGTGCAGGTGAATGCAGAGAAGTATAGACTGTAAATATGATGCAATTTGATTTAATTTCATGATTTTTTTTTATTTTCATACTTGATCGTACAGACAAGTGTGTAGTCTCGTTGGAAAGCCCCACTTCTGCTCTGTCGTGCAATAAAGGTTTCATCTCGCTGCGATGAACCGTTCCGGAGCAATGTAACAGAGAAGAAAGGGTGTGTTTTTTGACGCACTTTGCGTCAATCGGGTTCTAAGGGTTAAAGGGAATGACATGTCATTCTTATTGGTTTAAATGATGTTATGCCCAAAACACACCCATGTCTGATTAAGAAACATAAGGCCTACCTTCTTGCGCCATGCGCCGGACATTTCAGAACGTTTCATTAAACTATGCGTTTTAGACTGTCATGATAGGGCCCTAAGGGTGTCTGTGTGTGTGTGTGTGTGTCTGTGTCTGAATGTGTGTGGGTGGTTGATGATTGAGGTGAATAACAACAGTGCTTTCTGTTCTGTTACTCCATCCCTCCATCCTCAACCCCGAAAAAAAACACATCCAATCTTATCCTATCCTGTCCATGGTTATTGCATCATATCTGATGCCTGTTAGTGGTTGATGAGGCTGACTTGTACCAGAGCTTTAGCAAATACAAAACTACCAGATTTAACAGGTGGTGGCACCAATATCCTCTCTGATCAAAGAAACAGAGACCCTGAAACCATTAGGGATATTCCATACTTTGATATGGAGGCAGAGGTAGGATGTTGTTTTCAAAACATCACTAATTAGAGACAATTAAGTAATTAAGACATAATCTTAATTAAAAACATTAAAGGCAAGGTCTTAATTAAAACACATAACCTGGGCTTTGGCACGTCTCCCTTTGTTGGTTTTATTCCTAAATGTAAGGCGCAAGGCAAAAGGCGACGGATGAATTCAACATGACTCAAATATTTATCTTTTCACCAAGGGCTCGAAAACCTGCTCGTGTTTGGTTATCGGGATATACTAGCACTTATCGGGCTGATAGCACTTAAAACCACATAGTCTCCCCAGGACCCTTGATACAGAGGGGATCACTGCAATTGCCAAATCGCCATCAGACTTCAAACAGTGCCGTGGAAACATAAGTAGTGCTAAAAACATCCCCAAAATGTCAAAGCACATTAGACAGCGCATAGTTTAACTCCCCATCCCCCAAAAAAAGGAAAAAAGAAAAGCAAAAAGCTTAATGAAAAAGCGTCTGAGGTGGAAATGACAGGTTTGGCATGGACAGTGATATACTGTGCTGACGCTTTGCTCACACCTCAGCAGCAGGCGTGGAGGACGAGCAGGAGGACTAGGCTGGAAATGGCTCTCCATTAGAGTGGCTGTCACTCACCGTCTGTGTCTGTAAATTAGCCGCAGGTTCACGCCAGAGAGAGATAAAAGATCTTCACAGTTGATACGCTTTGTGTTACCATGTCTGAAAAGTGTATTATTTTCTCTCTCTCTATTCTCTCATTCTCTCCATTTCGTCCCTCTCTCTCTCTCTCTCTCTCTCTCTTTGTGGGTTTGATTTTGTTCTAGGAGGTTGAATATTATTTCACAGCCTCAGAGGGATTATTTTTTGTTTTGCTTTTCTTTTTTATTTTGGGGGGGGTTGGGGGTAGACCTACTTGTTTGCTCTTTGAATGTGATCAGCTTCACAAATAACTGTTAAAACACACACACACACATATCAATGATGACAAAAAAACCTAGAAGGGTGTTTTTGACAGAAAATAGTATGAACCATGTTTTCCTTGGCACGAGTCCAAGGCAGCCTTGTTGTTGTCGCTGTGTTTCCCACCATGTAATCAGTATTCTTTGTGGAGAGCTGCCTTTAATTCGGCACACGCGACGCAACGTCCACCAGGATGGCAACTTGCCACAGTGCCTCAATCACTGGCCCATGATCACGTTGATTCAAACGCACAGATAATGTCAAGGGCAAGCCACAGCTACCCCCCAATACACACAATGAAAACAACAACGACGACGACAACAACAACAACACCACCACAGGCTTCAAGAGGCTATAATGGATTTAATTTGATGAGGCAAAAATGATCTCTCCATTGTAATCCATAGTCTACAGCTTACAATCAATTTTCTCCTACATGATGTTTTTTTTGTTGCATAGAGACAGTTATTCCCGAGATTGTGAGGACTCAGATGTTTGGCCACAACCTAAATTAGCCACAACCTCTGGGTGATATCGGTCGTGCGGGTTAATAACTGCATTTCATTGGGCTCCGTGACTTACTCTTCTGTTCCGGAGCTCCACTCCGCTTTTAGTCAGTGCTACTTGTGATTCCCTCTCGCCTGCATGGCCCGGTCACTGTTATTGGGTCATCTCTCAGAGCATCAATGCATTATTACTGAGCACAACTCTAGGGCGCCCATACATCGCCCATTCTGTGTCAGTTAATTGTGTGGTAACAATTAACTGGAGATGCAGGGGAAAAAATCAGATGGAACTTTATTTATGAATTTCTTGGATTTCTTTATCCCCCTAGCAAAACATCAAAATTGCTACTTAGCATGAATTATACATTAGTGGAGGCTGGGAATGCACTCCCTCTTGCTCCCCCCTCCCTCTCTCTCTCTCTCCCTCTTTCTCTCTCTCCTATTCCCTCTCTTTCTCTCTCTCTTTCCCAAACTGACTCGCTCCACTTGTTCTTCATCCCCTGCGGCAGAAGGAGGTGGTGAGGCGTCCACGCATTTGTGCGTCTACCCCCCCCCTCCCCCCCATGCACCCACTTCATCTATCTAACACACACACACACACACAGACACACACTCCCCCTCCTGCTGGGTGGCCCCGCCTCTGCAGGAAGTGCTGCGCTCTGCTTCCCCTGTCCCTCTGGGCGATGTGGGGTGTCACACAGACGCAGTCAGCCAGTCCACTTTGTCCTGCCGTCTGTCACTCAAACACACACACACACACACACACACACACAAACACACACACATACATACATGCACACATACACATACACACACACACAAATATACACACATTCAAAGACAATTATATACAAACACACATAAGCACAGGCAGACAGACAGATACACACACACACACACACACACAGACACAAACACACACACACACACAGACACACACACACACACAGACACACAGACACACACACACATACATACATGCACACATACACATACACACACACACACAAATATACACACATTCAAAGACAATTATAAACAAACACACATAAGCACAGACAGACAGAGATACACACACACACACACACACACACGTCTGCCTCTAACTCCTTTCCTCTCCCTTCACAGCAGACTGGGGAGTTGAGGAACAGAAGATTGCCCAGATAACTGCCTCTCTGTTTACCCAACACCAGCCCACTCAACATAAACAACCAATCACGAGGCGGGGTCAAAGGTCATGGTCACATGACCACAGCTGCTGCCTCATATTCAGCGTCTCATTAGGGCCCATTGAGCTTGATTAGGGATCATTAGGGTGGACCCTCTCTCTGTCTCTCCCCCTGTTCACGTGCCCACGCTGGGGAGAGATGTCTCCTGCCTTACAGGCTGCGGCAGCTCCAGCAGAGTCCAGTATGAACAGTAAGGACAGACACTTCTCACATCTATTGAGATGGACACACGGACACACACACACACACACACAAACACACACAAACACACACAAAAAAAAAAAACACACACATACGCACACACATACAGTATATCAATGTATATAAATCAGTATTGTATAGATCATGATACACACAGACACACACACACACACACACACAAATACATATATATTGTATTATACATATCACAATACAAAGATACATTGATACGCACACTGATACACACACTGATAAATAAACACCCAGTACACACGCACACACATATCTGCACTCACACACATACAAGGACAGATCTTCATTCGTGTTTCAAATCCTGCGACTGCAAGTGGATCTAAAACAATAAACGGATCCATATCAGCGCAACCTGCTGACTCTTGTGAAATACATTATCATCGAGCCTCTCCCTGGAGGAGATAGATACCGCCGCCGCCGCTCGAAGCGGGAAGGAGCGCGAGAGCGAGCGAGGGAGCGAGGGGCACCGACTGCGCAACTGAGCCCTATCTTTAATTAGCTCCAGTCTAACACAATCCACACAAGCCCCCCTCACCAGTGAGCACGCTCGGAGTAATTGGCTGGGAAAAAAAAAGGGGGTATTTCTTTAATTAATTTATCTGCCCGCGAGAGGGACCGGGGGGTACAGCCTCCAGGCCCCTTTACAGCCCCAGCAGGACGACTCGCGCTCTCCCCTCGTGCACACGCGGGTCTTTCAGGGGGCGATATATGGCCCCGAGTCGGAGAGAGAGAGAAAAAGGGAGGGAGGGAGGGAGGGAGGGGGGGAAAGGGGGGATTCCGAGATTGAATTAAATACCTGCAGATATGCTCCCTCTCTCACGCACACACACAAACATATGTGCACACACTTTTACAGGGACAGAAAGAGATACACACACATTGTGTATACATAAACACTTACAGGCGCAAACATACTGTATATGCTCACCATTACACACACACACACGCACGCACACACACACACACACAAACATACATACATACAATCAGGCACATACATATACACATACATACATACATATAAATATGTATGCTGATCACATGCATAAAGACCTACTGTATAGAATGGTAGCATGCATTTATTAAAACAAGTTAGCAGTGGTCTAAGAACAGAGGAAGACAAGCTGTCTCTACTCCTTTCTCCATTTCAAAGTGCCTCTTTTTTACTTTTTTTTTATCTCATATGAACACATGAACACAATTTTGTGTAAATTAATTTGCCCCAGAGTATATGCACCAACACACAACTACACTTTCTCAGGCCAAGGCTGAGTCCACCAACTGCTTTGTTTATGTGTTGTAGGTGTAGGTACATATGTAGTTGCATTGTGTGTGTGAGTGTGTGTGTCTGTGTGTGTGTGAGAGAGAGAGAGAGAAAGCATCTTCACAGTCTTTCAGGAGCTGAGCTTCCAAACATCTGATCTGGAGATGGGCTACACAACCACAACAAGTATTGCCTGCCAAGCACGCCCAGCAAGTGATTCAAAGGCATTATAGGTGCTATGCATACTAAATCATACACACAGCTTTATCTTGTTCAAATTTTCAGCATGTACATATTCTATACATGTAAATGAAGTGGCCAGATTTCTAAATGACATATGTAGATTAATAGGCCTACCACTATGTGTCCCCATACTTGTTGTCGGATGTTAAACAGGTATGCGGATCAGAACACAAAAAGACCTGTGAATCATATAACAATATTAAGCATTCGGCAATGGCTAATAGAAAGCAAATTAAATCCAAATGTGGAGATGCACAGTAGAGGCATGCCCTAAGTTTTGCAGTATGACCCAAAGGAGATGCTCACGACCTGAATATAATACACCTCATTAGCAGGCCTCATGCTGATTAGCACAATACGCAAATCACAGCCCTGTTTAGCAAGAACAACACACTCTCCTTGTTATAGTTAGTAACAATAGCATTATAAAAGCACCTCAAAGGACCCCAGATCTGACACTTTACAGTGCGGATATACATCAAATTAGCAGATGAAAGCAGAGCGGAGGGAGAGAGAGAGAGAGAGAGAGAGAGAGAGAGAGAGAACAAGAAAAAAGCAACAAGGAGGAGAGTAGCTAAATGCCTCAACAAACAGCAGATGGACGTGTACAAGAGAGTGCGGTCCAAGAATCGGCCAGTGTCGCCGTGCCAACCGTAAACGCGGTGACTAACCTCTGGATATACAGCTTGATGAGTACAGCTTGGCAGGTCTGCCACTGCTCCCTGTTTGTATCAATTGCCTTGTGTTTGTGTGTGTGTCTATGTGTGCGTGTGTATATCTGTGTGTGTGTGTGTGTGTGTGTGTGTGTGTGTTTGTGCGTGTGTGTGTGTTTGTGTGTGTGTCTTTGTGCGTGTGTGCGTGTGTGCGTGCCTGTGTGTCTGTGTGTGTGCCTGTGTGTCTGTGTGTGTGCATGTGTATGTGTCTTTGTGTGTGTGTGTGTCTGTGTGTGCATGTGTATGTGTGTGTGTGTGTGTGTGTGTGTGTGTGTGTGTGTGCTTGAATCAGTTCTGGGCCTTGACACGGGAGACAGAGAGATAGATAGATGTGTGGCACATGGGTGTTGAGAGCTGCCTTTGATTATCTCCGTGATAAAGCACTCGCTGGACGACCCCTGACCTCCAGGCCATGATTGACAGACGTGAGCTCCCCGGCAGGTTGTGGCGGGTTGCGTGCCGAGGCTCTCGGAGGAGTTCAGAGGAGGCCCGCGTGTCTTTAATCCCGACTCTCCTGTCTGGCAGAACACACACGCACTCACGCACGAACACACTCACATGGCAAACCTCAAACCCAGAGACCGCGTCTCAGGTTCCCATTCCGGCTCCAGCTGCCACCCCGACTGCCTGCCTGCTTCCAAACCCAATGCAGCTGGCTCCCGTTCAGTCTCCATCTTGGCTCCGAGTCAAGCTCCGCGCACTCCACTGTCTGGCTCTGAGCCTCCATTGTGGCTCTGGTCCAGGCCTGTGGCCGGCTCAGTTTCAGGGGTGCTGGGCTGCTGGCAGAGGCCCATGACGGATCTTCATGCTCACAGCGGAGCCCTTTGTTTGGGGCAGTGCGTCCCGCGTTGAGTCTGCCGCCCCCCCCTTACCCCCCCCCCCCCGGTAATTAAAACACCCTCAGTGCCTCGCCGGCGAGCAAATTGGTCGCAGAGCTTCCGATTCGGGCAAAAGACAAATGACTGTGGGCAGCGCAAACTTGAGCAGGACTGATGGCGTCCGACTGGGCCTGACCCAGCAAAGGTTAAAGACATGTTCGCTTAGAAGGCAATCAATTACAAAAGGCCGCCTGGCGATTTTAAATAAGCCTGTGTGTACCCCCCCCCCCACCCCCCCAATACCAACCCCCCTCCTGTCGATACAACAGCACTGAGAAATCGAGGCCAAACAGACAAATGTGACAAATTTCAGTGAAATTCAGCTGTGCGTTTACGTGTCCCATAGCATGGGGTGTCACTTTTCCTTCGCATTATCCCCTCTTTTCTTCCCCTCTCTCCCTCTCTCTTTCTCTCACACACACACATACACACACACACATACACACACACACACGTTCTCTTTTTTTCTGCTGGGTTTATCCCCATCCCCATCTCCCTGGACCCTTCAGCTGTTCCGAGGCGTTAGTAATTACCATTTCATTAAGAATGACAGTTTCAGGGCTGAAGCACCATTTCATCAGCAGCCTTGTGGGAGATGCGCTTGCCAAACTCCGCGCGTGAATGGCAATTATCTCTCTATGTCTGCAATTCACCATTTTGTACTTAGCAGGCAGACATCAGTTATGAAATCTGGAGGGGAGACGGACAGAAATGTTTCTTGGATACGGGCTGAGTAGAATCACTGCCCGATTAGTATGTTTGCAATGAGTGGACAAGCATCACGCTGAGGGGCCGTGAGGTAGGTAGACCATTCAAAGAAACAGGACAGAAACGAGAGACTTTTTCGTCTCTGTCGTCTAACACAGACAGACGGTGACAGTGGGACACAGGTAGACCATTCAAACCAGCAGATAGGGATGAGAGCCCTGTGCGTCTGGCTAGTGTGATGGGGACAGACGGAGACAGTGGGACACAGGTAGACCATTCAAACCAGCAGATAGGGTTGAGAGCCCTGTGCGTCTGGCTAGTGTGATGGGGACAGACGGAGACAGTGGGACACAGGTAGACCATTCAAACCAGCAGATAGGGATGAGAGCCCTGTGTGTCTGGCTAGTGTGATGGGGACAGACGGAGACAGTGAGGCGGTGCCAATCTCCTCCATTAGGTTCTCATCTTCTTGACATGAACACACAAACGTATTGGCGTTGAGCATTGGCGTTTGTTGTTTGTTGTTTGTGGCTGGCCTGTGTTCCTGGAATGGGAGTGTAAACAAGTATAATGTATATAAGTATAAGTATTTATACTCTTTTGATCCCTTGAGGGAAATTTGGTCTCTGCATTCCGTGAATTAGTGAAACACACTCAGCACACAGTGAGGTGAAGCACACACTAATCCCGGCGCAGTGAGCTGCCTGCAACAACAGCGGCGCTCGGGGAGCAGTGAGTGGTTAGGTGCCTTGCTCAAGGGCACTTCAGCCGTTCCCACTGGTCGGGGCTCGAACCGGCAACCCTCCGGTTACAGATCCGGAGTGCTAACCAGTGGGCCACGGCTGCCCCCTCACTATGCACGTCAATGTATGCACGGGGCAGGACATATGCACATATGCAGCGCGTCTTTCAAAGGAACACAAACCTAAATAAGGCTGGCATGAGTCCAACTGGTTTTGCTTACAGTATAAGGGAAGCTGAATGGGTCAACAGTGTAGGAATTAAGGAAGTGGATGTTTTCTCTCTCTCTATGTATGTACTGTATGTATGTATGTATATGTGTGTGTGTGTGTGTGTGTGTGTGTGTGTGTGTGTGTGTGTGTGTGTGTGTGTGTGTGTGTGTGTGTGTCTGCATGTGTGTGTGTGTGTGTGTGTGTGTGTGTGTGTGTGTGTGTGTGTGTGTGTGTGTGTGTGTGTGTGTGTGTGTGTGTGTCTGCATGTGTGTGTGTGTGTGTGTGTGTGTGTGTGTGTGTGCATGCATCTGTGAGGCTGTGTGTCTGTGCATGTGTCAGTCTGTGACAATGCATGTACGCCTCAGTGTGTGTGTGTGTGTGCGTGTGTGTGCGTGTGTGTGTGTGTGTGTGTGTGTATGTTTTCAGGACTGAGTTATAGTGACAGGGCAGGGAGCTCGTCTGGTGAAAAACCAGTGCGGATCTTCTAATTGCATGTCTAGTCTGAATGATGGGACACTTAATTCTCACATACTCCCCACAATTGCCTTCCTCCCTTAATGCAGCGCAGCACCGTGGAAACATGGTGGGGAGGTAGCAGGGAGTGAGAGAGAAGAGAGAGAGAGGAAAATGGAGAGAGAGAGAGGGGACAGAGAGAGGAGAGAGGATAGAGAGAGAAGAGAGGAGAAGAGAGAGGAGAGAGAAGAGGATAGAGAGGACAGAGAGAGGAAGGGTAAGAGGAGATAGAGAGGAGAGAGGATAGAGAGAGAAGAGAGAGGAGAGAGAAGAGGAGAGAGAAGAGGAGAGAGGAGGGGAAAGAGGAGATAGAGAGGAGAGAGGATAGAGAGAGGATAGAGAGAGAAGAGAGAGAAGAGAGAAGAGGATAGAGAGGAAGGGAAAGAGGAGATAGAGAGGAGAGAGGATAGAGAGAGGAGAGGAGAAGAGAGAGGAGAGAGAAGAGGAGAGAGAAGAGGAGAGAGAGGAAGGGAAAGAGGAGATAGAGAGGAGAGAGGATAGAGAGAGAAGAGAGAGGAGAGAGAAGAGGAGAGAGGAGATGGGGAACACTAGAGCAAGTGAGCGGGAGTAAAACAGGGGGGGCGTAGAGGGGGGGGAGTATGGAGGGAGCAGTAGAGGGGGAGTATGGAGGGAGTAGTAGAGGGGGAGTATCGAGGGAGTAGTAGAGGAGGGGAGTAAGGAGGGAGTAGTAGAGGAGGGGGTATGGAGTGAGCAGTAGAGGGGGGGGAGAATGGAGGGAGTAGTAGAGGAGGGGAGTATGGAGGGAGTAGTAGAGGAGGGAGTATGGAGGGAGTAGTAGAGGGGGAGTATGGAGGGAGTATGGAGGGAATAGTAGAGGGGGAGTATGGAGGGAGCAGTAGAGGGGGGGAGTATGGAGGGAGTAGTAGAGGGGGAGAATGGAGGGAGTATGGAGGGAATAGTAGAGGGGGAGTATGGAGGGAGCAGTAGAGGGGGTGGGAGTATGGAGGGAGTAGTAGAGGGGAAGTATGGAGGGAGTAGTAGAGGGGAGTATGGAGGGAGCAGTAGAGGGGGGGGGAGTATGGAGGGAGTATGGAGGGAGTAGTAGAGGGGGAGTATGGAGGGAGCAGTAGAGGGGGGGGAGTATGGAGGGAGTAGTGCAGTAGCCATATGGAGAGGGGAGGGGTTGCGGGTGGCAGGAATGAATGGGGTCCCCCTGCTCCAGTCATCCAGATTAAACAGGCGCCCTAATGAACACATCTCCCACCCAGCATCCACACACACAGGAGACAAATGGCCTACCTGAGACACCAGCACAGGTGTGTGTGTGTGTGTGTGTTATTCATATTTGTGTGGGTAGACATGCTTAACTCACGTAACTATGTTTGCATTTGGCCTATTACTGTCGCCTGAAAGACCACACATCTTTGTGTGCGTATGTATGTATGTGGGGGGTGTGCATGTGTTTTAATCTAGCTGATAACTGCATGTCTGACAGAACAGACATCTGTATGTGAGTGAGTGTACCTTACAGTGTTCATCTGTGTGTGGTGTGTGTGCTCATCTGTGAATGAATGTGTTCATAATGTGTGTGTGTGTGTGTATGTGTTCATCTGTGTGAACATGTTTGTGTATAGTCAGTTGTCAGATGGATGTGGAAGTGACGTCGCATATCAGAATGTGTATTTCAGAATCTGTGTTTCTGTCACTGTCAGTCTACTCAGTGTCTGCTCCACGAATGTAATTGACACCGTGTGTGTGTGTGTGTGTGTGTGTGTGTGTGTGTGTGTGTGTGTGTGTGTGTGTGTGAGAGAGAGAGAATGTGTGCTGATGGTATTTGTGCAAGGGTCAGGGGGTGTGTGCTTTTTGACATGACCTCAGATTTCCTGCCCCCAAACACCAGTGTGTGTGTGTGTGTGTGTGTGTGTGTGTGTGTGTGTGTGTGAGTGTGTGTGTGTGTGTGTGTGTGTGTGGGGGGGGGGGGGGGTATTGGGGCGGGAGGCAAAGCCCATGCTAATATATTCACCAGCAGGATTAATGCAGCCCAAGCACTTAATTACTTTAATTGATCTTTATTAGCACCAATTAAAGGGCTGTGACACCAGGGGGAAACAAGGTCCTGATTCGCCACAGACAAACACACATACACACACATACACTCACACACAAAGAGATAGGCAGAATCGAGGGGTTGGCCTAGGGAGTGGGAGAAACCTTTGTGTGTGGACCCACATCCCAAAACACTGTGGCATTCGCCGCCCTGCCCCGCCCCTACCCACCCACACAGACACCCCCGAGATGGAACCCTTCCGGTCCTGATGTCTGTTTTTGTGTTTCTACGGCAACAGTTGACCTCTGACCCCCACGGCTAATGAGGGTGATAACAAGGATTAAACAGGGGAGTGAACAGGAAGGTGTGTGAGCGCGTGTGAGCGCGTGGAGGGTTAAACAATTACACTCCGCACCCGACATCCCCTTCCACATGACTCAGGAAATTACTGTCTCTTTCTTTCTCTTTCGCCATCTCCTCACTCTCCATTTCTTTTCTCTCTCTCTCTCCCTCTCTCTCTCTCTTGCTCCCTCGCCATCTCTTCTCCCCTCTTCCGTCTCTTTTTCGTCTACATAAAAAGAGAGGCTTATGGAAAATTAATAAATTATCCTACGCTGTATTAACAGGGATGTAAATCGTTGGGCAATTATGTTTTAATGGCCTTTTAAGAGAATGAGTAATTGGGGGCAGCTATGGGAGAGCTGATCATGCCAACCCGACTCAACCACACACACCCCCCCCCCCCCCACACACACACACCCCAACCCACCCACCTGCCTGCCACCGTAGCCTGGGTATACCCGCCTGGGGAGGTTGGCATGCGTTATTACAGTGTGTGTGTGTGTGTTTCCACTCTATGTCATGATACCTGGCAGAGCACAAAAAAAGAGGTGAGGTGGGAGTGTGTGACCCTGCTGGGTGAACTTTGACCCCTGCGACCCCAGCAGTGATGTTTGTTGTAGCGTGTGTGTGTAAGCAGAAGTGGAAAGATGGAGGAGGACCAGGAGTGGATCAGAGGCATCAGGGAGTCCATTAAACGCACGTACATACACACACACACACACACACACACACACACACACACACACACACACACACACACACACACAAAGATACACAATCCTCTACTGGAGATCCCACTAATGAGCCTGGGTAACAACATGCACACAGCAGGGGAGAGAACTCAGAGAGAGAGAGAGAGAGAGAGAGAGAGAGAGAGAGAGAGAGATGAAGAGAGAGAGAGAGAAAGAGACTGAGATGAAGAGAGAGAGAGATGAAGAGAAAGAGAGAGATAGAGAGAGAGAAAGAGAGACTGAGATGAAGAGAAGGAGAGATGAAAAAAGGATGACTAAAAAGCATGTCAAGGCTAGTTGCTGTTCCTTCAGATTTTGCTTGTAATTTCCTCCTCTGCCTTAGAACAGGGTTGGAAAATATGACATCAATTTACTGCAGAGATGTAATGTAATGCAGCCATAATCATGCCCATATTCACTGCAGACAAGACGCAGCCTTAGCCAAGTCAAACCCTTGAGTACTCCACACATAATAACTGTAATGACAGACAAAAAACACCTTCACTCAATCATCTGTCCAGGTTGAAAGAAGAGCTCTTTTCTTTTCAGCAGAATAATGTTAAAGCTGTGGCAACGTATGCGAATACAAAGTGCCCAGATGCAGCTAGAAGTATCAACAAGGATGACCAGGGTTCTCAGTGTTACACATACACTTAGCACACATAGTCCCAACCCCTGGCACTGTTCACTGAAATAGTCAAAATCCATTTCAAATTTAAATTATTTTGAAATATTATATACTTTTTTTGCTTGACATGAGCATATTTCCAAATATGCATTGGCTGAGCATCATTACTGTCTGTAAGTATGTCTAGAGCAGGGGGAGGAGCAGGGGAGGAGGAGGATGAGGAAGATGAAGAGGAAGACGATCATGTAGTGTTCACATGACTACACATCTCTTTGCAACTCATGGCCTCACTGGCTTCCCTAGCAATGTCCATTCCCTGAGTAATAGAAGCCACAGATGAAATGGAGCAGAGTGAAACTTGTTTCTATGTTCTGACATTTGACATTTGACTGACATACGACTTTAGCAGTAGTTAGTGAGCCAACACTGGTCCCCTGAGGGGGCCTGAGACAGCCGCCTCACAGAGCCTTCAGCCTTTGTCCAGTCAGCACAGCGAGAGCATCTTACTTTAAATTATGTGTAGAACAAGATGACTCTATAAACACCCACAATGCACCTGCTACACGTATAGGCTACCAATGACACAACTTGATACCCACAATGCACCTGCTACACGTATAGGCTACCAATGACACAACCTGATGGACTCAGCAGTAACAAAATGTCAGTCAGATTCTGTATAGGAATCTTCATATCCACCTGAGGTACACACACACGCACATGAACACACACACACACACACACACACACACAAATATCCATCTCTCTATTCACATCCGTCCTCTAGTCTTTCCCAATCATTACCCATGTTCACTGGATGCTGTGTATGTGTAGGTGTATGTGTGTGTGGTGTGTGTGTGTGTGTGTGTGTGTGTGTGTGATGGCTATAGTGTTATTCTTGGTAATTGCCACAGTGAGTGGGGTGTGGGGTCTATGGAAATGCCAAACTTGTTGTCTCCACGGTGAAATGACCAGTAGGCTTTTAAATACACCGAGGTTTAAGGTATGTGTGAAGCTGTCGGTAGGCACACTGAAGATTGTAGTGTGTGTGCGTGTGCGTGTGTGTTTGTGTATGTGTGTGTGTGTGTTAAACACACTGAGATTTGTTGTGTGTGGAACTGCTGCATGAAAATGTGCAGTAATCCCAGTAAGTCCTCAGTGTCTGCTACATGAAAACTGGTTTGAGAGGAATAACTTGCCTGTTGTGTGTGTGTGTGGTTGGTTGGGTGTTTGTGTAAGTGGGGGCCATATACCTTTGCTTTGTGTGTGTTGTATATATATATATGTGTGTGTGTATGTGTGTGTGTGTGTGTGTGTGTGTGTGTGATTTTTTCCTTCTCCTCCAGAGCAGGCCCACAACATTGTCCCTTCCGGCATGTGCAGGCACACAGCCATATCCACCCCCCCCCCCTTCCACTTTACTTCCCACCCTCCACCTCTCCATCTCTCTCCCTCTCCACCTTCTCTTTTCCCCATCCCTCCCTCCCTCCCTTCATGCTTCCCTCTCTCCCTTAATTCTCTTTCACCCTCCCCTCCCCCTCCCCCTCCCCCCCCCTCTCTCTCTCCCTCCCTCCCTCCTTAGCCCCTATGGGGATTGGCTGAGCCTTTTTATATCCCTCTGGGCTGCTGTGCTCTCGTCCATGTCGCCAGAAGTACAAGGAGAACCCGGCACGACGCAGCGTGGCGCAGCGTGGCAGTGGCAGTGGCAGTGGCGCGCTTCGCCGCGGATCAAAAAATTTACGAGCAATTAAAAGGCGGCCGGCGCGGAGCATCCATCAGCGTGGCGCGTGGCTGCCAGCGGCAGGTGAAGGGCCCGCTGTAAAGCACACGCTATATACTTTTATATCTGTTTTCTCTCCAAAGAGGGAAGGTTATGGCAAAATTATGTTTTACGGCCCGCCGTTCGCCACCGATGTAGACATCCTTCATGGAACAGCATCGAGCTCAGAGGTGAGAGAGAGAGAGAGAGAGAGAGAGAGAGAGAGAGAGAGAGGGAGAGAGAGGGAGGGAGTCATAGAGAAATGCTGGGAAAGGAGAGAGATGGAGTGATAGGATGAGGAAAAGAAGGGAAGGGAAGAGAGGGAAGAGAGGGCAGATAGAAGGAGAAGGTGGAGATGGAGAAAGAGAGAGAGGAAGAGAGAGAGGAAGAGAGAGGAAGAGAGAGAACGAGAGAGAGGAAGAGAGAGAGGAAGAGAGAGGAAGAGAGAGAGGAAGAGAGAGAGGAAGAGAGAGAGGAAGAGAGAGAGGAAGAGAGAGAGGAAGAGAGAGAAAGAGAGAGAGGAAGAGAGAGAAAGAGAGAGAGGAAGAGAGAGAACGAGAGAGAGGAAGAGAGAGAGGAAGAGAGAGAAAGAGAGAGAGGAAGAGAGAGAGGAAGAGAGAGAGGAAGAGAGAGAAAGAGAGAGAGGAAGAGAGAGAGGAAGAGAGAGGAAGAGAGAGAGGAAGAGAGAGAGGAAGAGAGAGAAAGAGAGAGAGGAAGAGAGAGAGGAAGAGAGAGGAAGAGAGAGAGGAAGAGAGAGAGGAAGAGAGAGAGGAAGAGAGAGAAAGAGAGAGAGGAAGAGAGAGAACGAGAGAGAACGAGAGTAGCGAGCACACAAATGATGTGCTGTTTATTTCTTTAGTAATGGTTCTCCCCCCAGTGAAGGAACCCCTTCTGATGATGCCAACACAACATCAATACAGCCTCCATTATCCTGCACTCACACACACACACCCACACACACACACACACATAATACATCACACTTGTCGTCACACACCTGACGACCCACACTGTCATTCTGAGCCACTACATCCTCTGACATTTAAGCAGGGATCTGTTACGTGCTCACACACACACACCTACACACACACACACACACACATATATATATATATATATATTAAACA